>NC_088712.1:13048826-13348826 GCF_963576615.1 Watersipora subatra
TCAATGTGTGCTTAAGCTCGAGATGTTTGAGTCAGATTCCTAACATCAAAAGGAGAAAGTTTTGCAGACGACTCGTGCCATTAATTATTAGAATAACTCATTATCACCTGTCGTCTGCTTAAACTATTGTTTCGAAATACATATAAGAATTATAACAAGCCTCTCCCGCACTCCGCCAGTTCTAGTCATTTTATGAAATCGATTAGAGAGTTGAAATAGTACAAAAAGTGTTTCAACGGATTAGTTCAGATTTATTGAAAAATGTATGCTACCTCAGTTTGTCGAAAACAATTTAAATTAATATGCCTAATGCATCGCAAGATCATTTACCACTTCATGTTACAGCGCGATGAATACGAGCCTTTTCAAATTTTACAACTACAAATAACTTTTGGCCACCTGACTATGAAAGCTACAATAAGGTACAAAATTGCATAATCCAAAATTTGTTATTCGATCTTCTTATTATAGATTATTTTACATGAGACAGTTTAACGTTTTTCAATAAACTTGTGCAGACGTGTTTAAAAATGTACGCTACCGCAGCTTACAGAGAACTCTTTACAATAAACTGTCTAATGCATTGCAATTTCAATCAGCATTTCATTTCACGGCGCGACGAATATCATTCACTCTAAGTTATACGACTGCAAAAAACTTTTGGCCACGTAACTTTTAAAACTACAATAAGGTGCAAAATGGCATAATTCTAAGTTGATTATTAATACTTTTTATTAATGATTTTTCCCACATTATGAATTTTAAACTATGTTAACGCGATCTACTCTTGTTTTTTACTAGTTAGCAAATTTTGGGGTTAACTTACGCAGTATACACTCTGCTGAAAATCAAGCCTCAATAAAGTTTAGGTGAGTAAGTTCTTTGTTAACACAGTCAAAAGTCAAAGCCAAAATAGGGTTGTTCAAATGGAATTAAAAGATATTTTACAAATTTCAGTCAAACTAATTTGATTATTCAATAAAAATATCGTAAGAAAATACATTTTTAAACCTACTTTTTCATAAATTAAGAATTTGGTCATCGAAGGCTGCAGTACATTTGAAAATTGCAATGCGTTATATTAAAACAATTTAGAAAATTTGCAGCAATTTTAAAAACTATCGAAAAAGTCAAAATGGCTGTTGTATTTTCATGATTGAGTTATTAAACACGCATCCATGTTTTAAAAAGTTTCTTCAAAGTCAAGATTACAAGTTTGTTGCGGTAAACCCTTTAGAGCTCACAAAAAGGAGGATAAAACAGTTTTCTCTTGTTATATAGGATTCAATCAAATTTGAGATCAGCGTAGAGTTGAATAAACGTTGCATTATGAAGATACCAAGAAAATGATCATGTTAGGCTATTGTGTGTCATCTAATGTAAATTATGTGCCAGTAGTATTTATATCACGGTGCGCCTGGAAACAATACGCCGTATTAATGAAAAATGTCACCGGCAAATACACAAAGGGCTGTGTGTTCAATACTCATCCATGGCAATATCTTTTTCAAAGCTTGTAGAATCAGTTCAGACCGACTTTTAAACACAGTAATTGTATTTACATAAGGGGTTTTTCTGTGGAAATCAAACTGTTAGCAATTTAATTTTGATCAGACACATCTCAAAAAATCATCTTGATAGTTGTTTTTGAAGTTGTTCAGGTAATTGCTTTCCAACATGTCTATTTGTTTGCTTTGAAAATGGGTGTAGCAAAAATAAACAACGAATAGATTTGGTTTTATTAGTGCTATTTAAAATTGCCACTTTCAATGTGTGCTTAAGCTCGAGATGTTTGAGTCAGATTCCTAACATCAAAAGGAGAAAGTTTTGCAGACGACTCGTGCCATTAATTATTAGAATAACTCATTATCACCTGTCGTCTGCTTAAACTATTGTTTCGAAATACATATAAGAATTATAACAAGCCTCTCCGGCACTCCGCCAGTTCTAGTCATTTTATGAAATCGATTAGAGAGTTGAAATAGTACAAAAAGTGTTTCAACGGATTAGTTCAGATTTATTGAAAAATGTATGCTACCTCAGTTTGTCAAAAACAATTTAAATTAATATGCCTAATGCATCGCAAGATCATTTACCACTTCATGTTACAGCGCGATGAATACGAGCCTTTTCAAGTTTTACAACTACAAATAACTTTTGGCCACCTGACTATGAAAGCTACAATAAGGTACAAAATTGCATAATCCAAAATTTGTTATTCGATCTTCTTATTATAGATTATTTTACATGAGACAGTTTAACGTTTTTCAATAAACTTGTGCCGACGTATTTAAAAATGTACGCTACCGCAGCTTACAGAGAACTCTTTACAATAAACTGTCTAACGCATTGCAATTTCAATCAGCATTTCATTTCACGGCGCGACGAATATCATTCACTCTAAGTTATACGACTGCAAAAAACGTTTGGCCACGTAACTTTTAAAACTACACTAAGGTACAAAATGGCATAATTCTAAGTTGATTATTAATACTTTTTATTAATGATTTTTCCCACATTATGAATTTTAAACTATGTTAACGCGATCTACTCTTGTTTTTTACTAGTTAGCAAATTTTGGGGTTAACTTACGCAGTATACACTCTGCTGAAAATCAAGCCTCAATAAAATTTAGGTGAGTAAGTTCTTTGTTAACACAGTCAAAAGTCAAAGCAAAAATAGGGTTGTTCAAATGGAATTAAAAGATATTTTACAAATTTCAGTCAAACTATTTAGATTAATCAATAACAATATCGTAAGAAAATACATTTTTAAACCTACTTTTTCATAAATTAAGAATTTGGTCATCGAAGGCTGCAGTACATTTGAAAATTGCAATGCGTTATATTAAAACAATATGGAAAATTTGCAGTAATTTTAAAAACTATCGAAAAAGTCAAAATGGCTGTCATATTTTCATGATTGAGTTATTAAACACGCATGCGTGTTTTAAAAAGTTTCTTCAAAGTCAAGATTACAAGTTTGTTGCGGTAAACCTTTTAGAGCTCACAAAAAGGAGGATAAAACAGTTTTCTCTTATTATATAGGATTCAATCAAATTTGAGATCAGCGTAGAGTTGAATAAATGTTGCATTAGGAAGATACCAAGAAAATGATCATGTTGGGCTATTGTGTGTCATCTAATGTAAATTATGTGCCAGTAGTATTTATATCACGGTGCGCCTGGAAACAATACGCCGTATTAACGAAAAATGTCACCGGCAAATACGCAAGGGGCTGTGTGTTCAATACTCATCCATGGCAATATCTTTTTCAAAGCTTGTAGAATCAGTTCAGACCGACTTATAAACACAGTAATTGTATTTACATAAGGGGTTTTTCTGTGGAAATCAAACTGTTAGCAATTTAATTTTGATCAGACACATCTCAAAAAATCATCTTGATAGTTGTTTTTGAAGTTGTTCAGGTAATTGCTTTCCAACATGTCTATTAGTTTGCTTTGAAAATGGGTGTAGCAAAAATAAACAATGAATAGATTTGGTTTTATTAGTGCTATTTAAAAATGTCACTTTCAATGAGTGCTTAAGCTCGAGATGTTTGAGTCAGATTCCTAACATCAAAAGGAGAAAGTTTTGCAGACGGCTCATGCCATTAAGTATTAGAACAACTCATTATCACCTGTCGTCTGCTTAAACTATTGTTTCGAAATACATATAGGAATTATAACAAGCCTCTCCGGCACTCCGCGAGTTCTAGTCGTTATATGAAATCGATTAGAGAGTTGAAATAGTACAAAAAGTGTTTCAACGGATTAGTTCAGATTTATTGAAAAATGTATGCTACCTCAGTTTGTAAAAAACAATTTAAATTAATATGCCTAATGCATCGCAAGATCATTTACCACTTCATGTTACAGCGCGATGAATACGAGCCTTTTCAAGTTTTACAACTACAAATAACTTTTGGCCACCTGACTATGAAAGCTACAATAAGGTACAAAATTGCATAATCCAAAATTTGTTATTCGATCTTCTTATTATAGATTATTTTACATGAGACAGTTTAACGTTTTTCAATAAACTTGTGCCGACGTATTTAAAAATGTACGCTACCGCAGCTTACAGAGAACTCTTTACAATAAATTGTCTAACGCATTGCAATTTCAATCAGCATTTCATTTCACGGCGCGACGAATATCATTCACTCTAAGTTATATGACTGCAAAAAACTTTTGGCCAAGGAACTTTTAAAACTACACTAAGGTGCAAAATGGCATAATTCTAAGTTGATTATTAATACTTTTTATTAATGATTTTTTCCACATTATGAATTTTAAACTATGTTAACGCGATCTACTCTTGTTTTTTACTAGTTAGCAAATTTTGGGGTTAACTTACGCAGTATACACTCTGCTGAAAATCAAGCCTCAATAAAATTTAGGTGAGTAAGTTCTTTGTTAACACAGTCAAAAGTCAAAGCCAAAATAGGGTTGTTCAAATGGAATTAAAAGATATTTTACAAATTTCAGTCAAACTAATTAGATTAATCAATAAAAATATCGTAAGAAAATACATTTTTAAACCTACTTTTTCATAAATTAAGAATTTGGTCATCGAAGGCTGCAGTACATTTGAAAATTGCAATGCGTTATATTAAAACAATTTAGAAATTTTGCAGCAATTTTAAAAACTATCGAAAAAGTCAAAATGGCTGTTGTATTTTCATGATTGAGTTATTAAACACGCATCCATGTTTTAAAAAGTTTCTTCAAAGTCTAGATTACAAGTTTGTTGCGGTAAACCTTTTAGAGCTCACAAAAAGGAGGATAAAACAGTTTTCTCTTATTATATAGGATTCAATCAAATTTGAGATCAGCGTAGAGTTGAATAAACGTTGCATTAGGAAGATACCAAGAAAATGATCATGTTGGGCTATTGTGTGTCATCTAATGTAAATTATGTGTCAGTAGTATTTATATCACGGTGCGCCTGGAAACAATACGCCGTATTAACGAAAAATGTCACCGGCAAATACGCAAGGGGCTGTGTGTTCAATACTCATCCATGGCAATATCTTTTTCAAAGCTTGTAGAATCAGTTCAGACCGACTTATAAACACAGTAATTGTATTTACATAAGGGGTTTTTCTGTGGAAATCAAACTGTTAGCAATTTAATTTTGATCAGACACATCTCAAAAAATCATCTTGATAGATGTTTTTGAAATTGTTCAGGTAATTGCTTTCCAACATGTCTATTAGTTTGCTTTGAAAATGGGTGTAGCAAAAATAAACAATGAATAGATTTGGTTTTATTAGTGCTATTTAAAAATGTCACTTTCAATGAGTGCTTAAGCTCGAGATGTTTGAGTCAGATTCCTAACATCAAAAGGAGAAAGTTTTGCAGACGACTCATGCCATTAAGTATTAGAACAACTCATTATCACCTGTCGTCTGCTTAAACTATTGTTTCGAAATACGTATAGGAATTATAACAAGCCTCTCCGGCATTCCGCGAGTTCTAGTCGTTATATGAAATTGATTAGAGAGTTGAAATAGTACAAAAAGTGTTTCAACGGATTAGTTCAGATTTATTGAAAAATGTATGCTACCTCAGTTTGTCAAAAACAATTTAAATTAATATGCCTAATGCATCGCAAGATCATTTACCACTTCATGTTACAGCGCGATGAATACGAGCCTTTTCAAGTTTTACAACTACAAATAACTTTTGGCCACCTGACTATGAAAGCTACAATAAGGTACAAAATTGCATAATCCAAAATTTGTTATTCGATCTTCTTATTATAGATTATTTTACATGAGACAGTTTAACGTTTTTCAATAAACTTGTGCCGACGTATTTAAAAATATACGCTACCGCAGCTTACAGAGAACTCTTTACAATAAATTGTCTAACGCATTGCAATTTCAATCAGCACTTCATTTCACGGCGCGACGAATATCATTCACTCTAAGTTATACGACTGCAAAAAACTTTTGGCCACGTAACTTTTAAAACTACAATAAGGTACAAAATGGCATAATTCTAAGTTGATTATTAATAACTTTTATTAATGATTTTTCCCACATTATGTATTTTAAACTATGTTAACGCGATCTACTCTTGTTTTTTGCTAGTTAGCAAATTTTGGGGTTAACTTACGCAGTATAAACTCTGCTGAAAATCAAGCCTCAATAAAATTTAGGTGAATAAGTTCTTTGTTAACACAGTCAAAAGTCAAAGCCAAAATAGGGTTGTTCAAATGGAATTAAAAGACAATTTACAAATGTCAGTCAAACTATTTAGATTAATCAATAAAAATATCGTAAGAAAATACATTTTTAAACCTACTTTTTCATAAATTAAGAATTTGGTCATCGAAGGCTGCAGTACATTTAAAAATTGCAATGCGTTATATTAAAATAATTTGGAAAATTTGCAGTAATTTTAAAAACTATCGAAAAAGTCAAAATGGCTGTTATATTTTCATGATTGAGTTATTAAACACGCATGCGTGTTTTAAAAAGTTTCTTCAAAGTCAAGATTACAAGTTTGTTGCGGTAAACCTTTTAGAGCTCACAAAAAGGAGGATAAAACAGTTTTCTCTTATTATATAGGATTCAATCAAATTTGAGATCAGCGTAGAGTTGAATAAACGTTGCATTAGGAAGATACCAAGAAAATGATCATGTTGGGCTATTGTGTGTCATCTAATGTAAATTATGTGCCAGTAGTATTTATATCACGGTGCGCCTGGAAACAATACGCCGTATTAACGAAAAATGTCACCGGCAAATACGCAAGGGGCTGTGTGTTCAATACTCATCCATGGCAATATCTTTTTCAAAGCTTGTAGAATCAGTTCAGACCGACTTATAAACACAGTAATTGTATTTACATAAGGGGTTTTTCTGTGGAAATCAAACTGTTAGCAATTTAATTTTGATCAGACACATCTCAAAAAATCATCTTGATAGTTGTTTTTGAAATTGTTCAGGTAATTGCTTTCCAACATGTCTATTAGTTTGCTTTGAAAATGGGTGTAGCAAAAATAAACAATGAATAGATTTGGTTTTATTAGTGCTATTTAAAAATGTCACTTTCAATGAGTGCTTAAGCTCGAGATGTTTGAGTCAGATTCCTAACATCAAAAGGAGAAAGTTTTGCAGACGACTCGTGCCATTAAGTATTAGAACAACTCATTATCACCTGTCGTCTGCTTAAACTATTGTTTCGAAATACGTATAGGAATTATAACAAGCCTCTCCGGCACTCCGCGAGTTCTAGTCGTTATATGAAATCGATTAGAGAGTTGAAATAGTACAAAAAGTGTTTCAACGGATTAGTTCAGATTTATTGAAAATTGTATGCTACCTCAGTTTGTCAAAAACAATTTAAATTAATATGCCTAATGCATCGCAAGATCATTTACCACTTCATGTTACAGCGCGATGAATACGAGCCTTTTCAAGTTTTACAACTACAAATAACTTTTGGCCACCTGACTATGAAAGCTACAATAAGGTACAAAATTGCATAATCCAAAATTTGTTATTCGATCTTCTTATTATAGATTATTTTACATGAGACAGTTTAACGTTTTTCAATAAACTTGTGCCGACGTATTTAAAAATATACGCTACCGCAGCTTACAGAGAACTCTTTACAATAAATTGTCTAACGCATTGCAATTTCAATCAGCACTTCATTTCACGGCGCGATGAATATCATTCACTCTAAGTTATACGACTGCAAAAAACTTTTGGCCACGTAACTTTTAAAACTACAATAAGGTACAAAATGGCATAATTCTAAGTTGATTATTAATAACTTTTATTAATGATTTTTCCCACATTATGTATTTTAAACTATGTTAACGCGATCTACTCTTGTTTTTTGCTAGTTAGCAAATTTTGGGGTTAACTTACGCAGTATAAACTCTGCTGAAAATCAAGCCTCAATAAAATTTAGGTGAGTAAGTTCTTTGTTAACACAGTCAAAAGTCAAAGCCAAAATAGGGTTGTTCAAATGGAATTAAAAGACAATTTACAAATGTCAGTCAAACTATTTAGATTAATCAATAAAAATATCGTAAGAAAATACATTTTTAAACCTACTTTTTCATAAATTAAGAATTTGGTCATCGAAGGCTGCAGTACATTTAAAAATTGCAATGCGTTATATTAAAATAATTTGGAAAATTTGCAGTAATTTTAAAAACTATCGAAAAAGTCAAAATGGCTGTTATATTTTCATGATTGAGTTATTAAACACGCATGCGTCTTTTAAAAAGTTTCTTCAAAGTCAAGATTACAAGTTTGTTGCGGTAAACCTTTTAGAGCTCACAAAAAGGAGGATAAAACAGTTTTCTCTTATTATATAGGATTCAATCAAATTTGAGATCAGCGTAGAGTTGAATAAACGTTGCATTAGGAAGATACCAAGAAAATGATCATGTTAGGCTATTGTGTGTCATCTAATGTAAATTATGTGCCAGTAGTATTTATATCACAGTGCGCCTGGAAAGAATACGCCGTATTAACGAAAAATGTCACCGTCAAATATGCCAAGGGCTGTGTGTTCAATACTCATCCATGGCAATATCTTTTTCAAAGCTTGTAGAATCAGTTCAGACCGACTTATAAACACAGTAATTGTATTTACATAAGGGGTTTTTCTGTGGAAATCAAACTGTTAGCAATTTAATTTTGATCAGACACACCTCAAAAAATCATCTTGATAGTTGTTTTTGAAGTTGTTCAGGTAATTGCTTTCCAACATGTCTATTTGTTTGCTTTGAAAATGGGTGTAGCAAAAATAAACAATGAATAGATTTGGTTTTATTAGTGCTATTTAAAAATGTCACTTTCAATGAGTGCTTAAGCTCGAGATGTTTGAGTCAGATTCCTAACATCAAAAGGAGAAAGTTTTGCAGACGACTCATGCCATTAAGTATTAGAACAACTCATTATCACCTGTCGTCTGCTTAAACTATTGTTTCGAAATACGTTTAGGAATTATAACAAGCCTCTCCGGCACTCCGCGAGTTCTAGTCATTTTATGAAATCGATTAGAGAGTTGAAATAGTACAAAAAGTGTTTCAACGGATTAGTTCAGATTTATTGAAAAATGTATGCTACCTCAGTTTGTCAAAAACAATTTAAATTAATATGCCTAATGCATCGCAAGATCATTTACCACTTCATGTTACAGCGCGATGAATACGAGCCTTTTCAAGTTTTACAACTACAAATAACTTTTGGCCACCTGACTATGAAAGCTACAATAAGGTACAAAATTGCATAATCCAAAATTTGTTATTCGATCTTCTTATTATAGATTATTTTACATGAGACAGTTTAACGTTTTTCAATAAACTTGTGCCGACGTATTTAAAAATGTACGCTACCGCAGCTTACAGAGAACTCTTTACAATAAATTGTCTAACGCATTGCAATTTCAATCAGCATTTTATTTCACGGCGCGACGAATATCATTCACTCTAAGTTATACGACTGCAAAAAACGTTTGGCAACGTAACTTTTAAAACTACAATAAGGTACAAAATGGCATAATTCTAAGTTGATTATTAATACTTTTTATTAATGATTTTTCCCACATTATGTATTTTAAACTATGTTAACGCGATCTACTCTTGTTTTTTACTAGTTAGCAAATTTTGGGGTTAACTTACGCAGTATAAACTCTGCTGAAAATCAAGCCTCAATAAAATTTAGGTGAGTAAGTTCTTTGTTAACACAGTCAAAAGTCAAAGCCAAAATAGGGTTGTTCAAATGGAATTAAAAGATATTTTACAAATTTCAGTCAAACTATTTAGATTAATCAATAAAAATATCGTAAGAAAATACATTTTTAAACCTACTTTTTCATAAATTAAGAATTTGGTCATCGAAGGCTGCAGTACATTTAAAAATTGCAATGCGTTATATTAAAATAATTTGGAAAATTTGCAGTAATTTTAAAAACTATCGAAAAAGTCAAAATGGCTGTTATATTTTCATGATTGAGTTATTAAACACGCATGCATGTTTTAAAAAGTTTCTTCAAAGTCAAGATTACAAGTTTGTTGCGGTAAACCTTTTAGAGCTCACAAAAAGGAGGATAAAACAGTTTTCTCTTATTATATAGGATTCAATCAAATTTGAGATCAGCGTAGAGTTGAATAAACGTTGCATTAGGAAGATACCAAGAAAATGATCATGTTAGGCTATTGTGTGTCATCTAATGTAAATTATGTGCCAGTAGTATTTATATCACAGTGCGCCTGGAAAGAATACGCCGTATTAACGAAAAATGTCACCGTCAAATACGCAAAGGGCTGTGTGTTCAATACTCATCCATGGCAATATCTTTTTCAAAGCTTGTAGAATCAGTTCAGACCGACTTATAAACACAGTAATTGTATTTACATAAGGGGTTTTTCTGTGGAAATCAAACTGTTAGCAATTTAATTTTGATCAGACACATCTCAAAAAATCATCTTGATAGTTGTTTTTGAAGTTGTTCAGGTAATTGCTTTCCAACACGTCTATTTGTTTGCTTTGAAAATGGGTGTAGCAAAAATAAACAATGAATAGATTTGGTTTTATTAGTGCTATTTTAAAATGCCACTTTCAATGAATGCTTAAGCTCGAGATGTTTGAGTCAGATTCCTAACATCAAAAGGAGAAAGTTTTGCAGACGACTCGTGCCATTAAGTATTAGAATAACTCATTATCACCTGTCGTCTGCTTAAACTATTGTTTCGAAATACATATAAGAATTATAACAAGCCTCTCCGGCACTCCGCCAGTTCTAGTCATTTTATGAAATCGATTAGAGAGTTGAAATAGTACAAAAAGTGTTTCAACGGATTAGTTCAGATTTATTGAAAAATGTATGCTACCTCAGTTTGTCAAAAACAATTTAAATTAATATGCCTAATGCATCGCAAGATCATTTACCACTTCATGTTACAGCGCGATGAATACGAGCCTTTTCAAGTTTTACAACTACAAATAACTTTTGGCCACCTGACTATGAAAGCTACAATAAGGTACAAAATTGCATAATCCAAAATTTGTTATTCGATCTTCTTATTATAGATTATTTTACATGAGACAGTTTAACGTTTTTCAATAAACTTGTGCAGACGTGTTTAAAAATGTACGCTACCGCAGCTTACAGAGAACTCTTTACAATAAATTGTCTAACGCAATGCGATTTCAATCAGCATTTCATTTCACGGCGCGACGAATATCATTCACTCTAAGTTATACGACTGCAAAAAACTTTTGGCCAAGGAACTTTTAAAACTACAATAAGGTACAAAATGGCATAATTCTAAGTTGATTATTAATAACTTTTATTAATGATTTTTCCCACATCATGTATTTTAAACTATGTTAACGCGATCTACTCTTGTTTTTTACTAGTTAGCAAATTTTGGGGTTAACTTACGCAGTATAAACTCTGCTGAAAATCAAGCCTCAATAAAATTTAGGTGAGTAAGTTCTTTGTTAACACAGTCAAAAGTCAAAGCCAAAATAGGGTTGTTCAAATGGAATTAAAAGACAATTTACAAATGTCAGTCAAACTATTTAGATTAATCAATAAAAATATCGTAAGAAAATACATTTTTAAACCTACTTTTTCATAAATTAAGAATTTGGTCATCGAAGGCTGCAGTACATTTGAAAATTGCAATGCGTTATATTAAAACAATTTGGAAAATTTGCAGTAATTTTAAAAACTATCGTAAAAGTCAAAATGGCTGTTATATTTTCATGATTGAGTTATTAAACACGCATGCGTCTTTTAAAAAGTTTCTTCAAAGTCAAGATTACAAGTTTGTTGCGGTAAACCTTTTAGAGCTCACAAAAAGGAGGATAAAACAGTTTTCTCTTATTATATAGGATTCAATCAAATTTGAGATCAGCGTAGAGTTGAATAAACGTTGCATTAGGAAGATACCAAGAAAATGATCATGTTAGGCTATTGTGTGTCATCTAATGTAAATTATGTGCCAGTAGTATTTATATCACAGTGCGCCTGGAAAGAATACGCCGTATTAACGAAAAATGTCACCGTCAAATACGCAAAGGGCTGTGTGTTCAATACTCATCCATGGCAATATCTTTTTCAAAGCTTGTAGAATCAGTTCAGACCGACTTATAAACACAGTAATTGTATTTACATAAGGGGTTTTTCTGTGGAAATCAAACTGTTAGCAATTTAATTTTGATCAGACACATCTCAAAAAATCATCTTGATAGTTGTTTTTGAAGTTGTTCAGGTAATTGCTTTCCAACACGTCTATTTGTTTGCTTTGAAAATGGGTGTAGCAAAAATAAACAATGAATAGATTTGGTTTTATTAGTGCTATTTTAAAATGCCACTTTCAATGAATGCTTAAGCTCGAGATGTTTGAGTCAGATTCCTAACATCAAAAGGAGAAAGTTTTGCAGACGACTCGTGCCATTAAGTATTAGAATAACTCATTATCACCTGTCGTCTGCTTAAACTATTGTTTCGAAATACATATAAGAATTATAACAAGCCTCTCCGGCACTCCGCCAGTTCTAGTCATTTTATGAAATCGATTAGAGAGTTGAAATAGTACAAAAAGTGTTTCAACGGATTAGTTCAGATTTATTGAAAAATGTATGCTACCTCAGTTTGTCAAAAACAATTTAAATTAATATGCCTAATGCATCGCAAGATCATTTACCACTTCATGTTACAGCGCGATGAATACGAGCCTTTTCAAGTTTTACAACTACAAATAACTTTTGGCCACCTGACTATGAAAGCTACAATAAGGTACAAAATTGCATAATCCAAAATTTGTTATTCGATCTTCTTATTATAGATTATTTTACATGAGACAGTTTAACGTTTTTCAATAAACTTGTGCAGACGTGTTTAAAAATGTACGCTACCGCAGCTTACAGAGAACTCTTTACAATAAATTGTCTAACGCAATGCGATTTCAATCAGCATTTCATTTCACGGCGCGACGAATATCATTCACTCTAAGTTATACGACTGCAAAAAACTTTTGGCCAAGGAACTTTTAAAACTACAATAAGGTACAAAATGGCATAATTCTAAGTTGATTATTAATAACTTTTATTAATGATTTTTCCCACATCATGTATTTTAAACTATGTTAACGCGATCTACTCTTGTTTTTTACTAGTTAGCAAATTTTGGGGTTAACTTACGCAGTATAAACTCTGCTGAAAATCAAGCCTCAATAAAATTTAGGTGAGTAAGTTCTTTGTTAACACAGTCAAAAGTCAAAGCCAAAATAGGGTTGTTCAAATGGAATTAAAAGACAATTTACAAATGTCAGTCAAACTATTTAGATTAATCAATAAAAATATCGTAAGAAAATACATTTTTAAACCTACTTTTTCATAAATTAAGAATTTGGTCATCGAAGGCTGCAGTACATTTGAAAATTGCAATGCGTTATATTAAAACAATATGGAAAATTTGCAGTAATTTTAAAAACTATCGTAAAAGTCAAAATGGCTGTTATATTTTCATGATTGAGTTATTAAACACGCATGCGTCTTTTAAAAAGTTTCTTCAAAGTCAAGATTACAAGTTTGTTGCGGTAAACCTTTTAGAGCTCACAAAAAGGAGGATAAAACAGTTTTCTCTTATTATATAGGATTCAATCAAATTTGAGATCAGCGTAGAGTTGAATAAACGTTGCATTAGGAAGATACCAAGAAAATGATCATGTTAGGCTATTGTGTGTCATCTAATGTAAATTATGTGCCAGTAGTATTTATATCACGGTGCGCCTGGAAACAATATGCCATGATGACAAAAAATTTCACCGGCAAATACGCAAAGGGCTGTGTGTTCAATACCCATCCATGGCAATATCTTTTTCAAAGCTTGTAGAATCAGTTCAGACCGACTTATGACCACAGCAATTGTTATTACATAAGAGGTTTTTCTGTGGAAAACAAACTGTTAGCAATTTAATTTTGATCAGACACATCTCAAAAAATCATCTTGATTGTTGTTTTTGAATTTGTTCAGGTAATTGCTTTCCAACATGTTTATTTCTGTGCTTTGAAAATGGGTGTAGCAAAAATAAACAATGAATAAATTTGGTTCTATTAGTGCTATTCATAGATGCCACTTTCAATGAGAGTTTAAGCTCGAGATGTTTGAGTCAGATTCCTAACATTAAACGGAGAAAGTTTTGCAGACGACTCGTGCCATTAAGTATTAGAACAACTCATTATCACCTGTCGTCTGCTTAAACTATTGTTTCGAAATACATGTAGGAATCATAACAAGCCTTTCTGGCACTCCACGAGTTCCAGCCGTTTCATGAAATCGATTAGAGAGTTGAAATAGTACAAAAAGTTTTTCAATGGATTAGTTCAGATCTATTTAAAAATGTATGCTACCTCAGTTTGTCCAAAACACTTTAAATTAATATGTCTAATGCATTGCAAGATCAGTTACCACCTCATGTTACAGCTCTATGAATATATGCATTTTCAAGTTTTACAACTGCAAAAATTTTTGGCCAACTAGCTTTCAAAACTCAAATAACGTACAAAATACCATAACTCTACTTTTACTACTTGATCATCTTTTTATTTATCATTTCTTATTATGTAATTTAACCTAATATTAACATTTCTTACCGCTTTTTTATTAGTTATTGCATTTTTTAGCTTAATTTAAATTATATAAACTCTGCTGAAAACTGAGCCTTGTTGAGCTATAGCCACTTTGTTAGCCCTGTTCACACAGTCAAAATTTGAGCCAATAAAGAGTTGCTTAAATGATGTCCAAGGATTATTTCTAATATCAGTCAAACACTTTAGATCAATATTGAAAAATATTGTAGGCCACCCAACTTAAAACTACAGTAAGATACAAAATTGCATATTTTAACTGTTATTATTTCATTACCTTATGGTTTATTATATTTCATTATAGAACTTAAGGCTATATTAACACAAGCTACTGCCGTTTGTTAATAGTTTTCACATTTTTTGGCTCAACTAAAATGGTATAAACTATACTATCGTATACAAGTAATACAAGTATCTTGCAACGATATTTGCCAAAATAGTTGTTTGCCGTGAAAAACAATTTGTTAGCAATTTAATTTTGACAAAACAAACTTCATACGGTCAATTGAATGATTATTTTTAAAATAGATGTACAGTTAATGGCTTTTCAAAGCTTAACCATATGTTTAGCGGATATAATCGATGAACAAATTGGGTTCTACGGATCTGTGAAAAAAACCTTTTTGTACTCTGTACTCTTAACAAAAAAGGCCAACAGTAAATATGGGAAGAGCTGTGTGTTCGATGTCCATGCCCGGCAATATTTTCTTTCAACGCTTTTGGATTTAGTTCCTACATGCTGATGCACATAGCGCTGATAATTGCCAAAATAGTTGTTTGCAGTGAAAAACAAATTGGCAAATAACTCTAGAAGCTTTTAAACAAGTTGCCTAAATGCTACTTTGTTGTAATGAGCTCTTATGGGCGCACAAAAAACTGGAGCAAACAGATTTCGGTTATTATCTATAATACAGTATTTATATAGTTAAGCCAAGAGCCGCGTTATGATGTGCTTGGAATAAAGACATTGTATTAATGAAAAAGGCAAACATTAAAAATGCAAAAAGCTGTGTGTTCGATACCCATGCACGGCAATATCTTATTCCAATGCGTCTGAATTTAGTTCCTACATGCTGATGCACATAGCGCTGATATTTGCCAAAATAGTTGTTTGCCGTGAAAAACAATTTGTTAGCAATTTAATTTTGACAAAACAAACTTCATGCGGTCAATTGAATGATTATTTTTAAAATAGATGTACAGTTAATGGCTTTTCAAAGCTTGACCATATGTTTAGCGGATATAATCCATGAACAAGTTGGGTTCTACGGATCTGTGAAAAAAACCTTTTTGTACTCTGTACTCTTAACAAAAAAGGCTAGCAGTAAATATGGGAAGAGGTGTGTGTTCGATGTCCATGCACGGCAATATTTTTTTTCAACTCTTTTGGATTTAGTTTCTACATGCTGATGCACATAGCGCTTGTAACTGCCAAAATAGTTCTTTGCTGTAAAAAAAAAATGGTGAGCAATTTAACTTTGACCAGACAAACCTCACACAGTCATCTGGATGATTATTTTCAAAATAGATGTGCAGTTAAGGGCTTTTCAATGCTTGACAATGTGTGTAGCAAATATAAACACTAAATAAATTGGGTTCTATTCAGTGCGGTTTAAACTCGCAACTTTCAATGAAAGTCTAGGCTTGAGGAATTTCAGACAGACTACTCACATCAAAAGGAGAAAATTTTGCAGACAACTGGTTCCGCGAAAGATTAGCGGTAGTGTTGGCACATTAATGAGTAAGTGAGATTGTAAAAAGCTATGTGTTCGAAACCCATGAACCGCAATATCTTTTTCCAACGCTTTTGGATTTAGTTCCTACATGCTGATGCACATAGCGCTGATAATTGCCAAAATAGTTTTTTGCCATGAAAAACAATTTGTTAGCAATTTAATTTTGACAAAACAAACTTCATACGGTCAATTGAATGATTATTTTTAAAATAGATGTACAGTTAATGGCTTTTCAAAGCTTGACCATATGTTTAGCGGATATAATCGATGAACAAATTGGGTACTACGGATCTGTGAAAAAAACCTTTTTGTACTCTGTACTCTTAACAAAAAAGGGCAACAGTAAATATGGGAAGAGCTGTGTGTTCGATGTCCATGCACGGCAATTTTTTTTTTCAACTCTTTCGGATTTAGTTTCTACATGCTGATGCACATAGCGCTTGTAACTGCCAAAATAGTTCTTTGCTGTAAAAAACAAATGGTGAGCAATTTAACTTTGACCAGACAAACCTCACACAGTCATCTGGATGATTATTTTCAAAATAGATGTGCAGTTAAGGGCTTTTCAACGCTTGAAAATGTGTGTAGCAGATATAAACGATGAACAAATTGGGTTCTATTCAGTGCGGTTTAAACTCCCAACTTTCAATGAAAGTCTAGGCTTAAGGAATTTGAGACGGATTACTCACATCAAAAGGAGAAAGTTTTGCAGACGACTGGTTCCGCTAAAGATTAGCGGTAGTGTTGGCACATTAACGAGTAAGTGAGATTGTGTAACACAGGCCTGATGCCAAAAATAATTAAACTGACTCGCTGGCGCCTGCGCTGCTCACTTAAAAACTGCTATGAAAAAGTATGAAACACCAACCTTGTTGTTATTCTGCAATTGATCATCTGACCTACTTTAAAAATTGCCAATGCCAAAGAAACTTATGGCTATCTAAAACCTGTCACAGAACAAGGTTCAAATAGCATAAATCAAGTTATATAAATTGATTACTATTTGCTCTAACAAATAATAAAAATTAACCCAAGAAACAATGGACAAGTTGCTGTAATTTAAATAGTTTAGTCACTTTTCGGTCTAAACTATATGGTATATATTCTTGATTGAGGAGCCTTGTATAAATGTAGACACTTATTAGCCTTGTTCACACGATCAGAACTCAGAATACAAAAAGGTTTGTTTGAATGTATTTAAAAGATAATTCTTGAAAGGTCAGTCAGAAAATGTAGATCAATATTTAAAGGTATAATAGGAAAGTGCGACTATGAACAGAGTTTTCGAAAAGAGTTTGCTCATAGCAAGCAACCAGACATCTCAGATTCACAAATCGCTACAGTAACCAAGTTTTTGAAATATTTGTGGTGACTTTGAAGGCTTTGAAAAAATTTGCATAATTGCTACTTCATTGTGATGAGCTCCTAAAGTCGCATAAAAAGTTTGAAGCGAACAGTTTTCTGTTATTTTCTGTGATACCATATTTTTGGAACCATATATCAGTGGAACTTAGAGTCGCATCATGGTTTGTTTAGAATAAAGTCATTGTTTTAATAAAAAAGGCTAAAATCATAAATGCAAAAAGCTGTGTGTTCGAAACCCATGCACCGCAACATCTTTTTCCAACGCTTCTGGATTTAGTTCCTACATGCTGATGCACATAGCGCTGATAATTACCAAAATAGTTGTTTGCTGTGAAAAAAAAATTGACAAACAACTTTAGAAGCTTTCAAACAAGTTGCCTAAATGCTATTTTGTTGTGATGAGCTCTTATGGGCGCACAAAAAATTGGAGCAAACAATTTTCAGTTATTATCTATAATACAGTATTTATATAGTAAAGTCAAGAGCCGCGTTATGATGTGCTTAGAATAAAGACATTGTAAAAAACTGTCACAGAACAAGGTTCAAATAGCATAAATCATATTATATAAATTGCTTTCTAATAGCAATAACATTTAATAAAAATTTACACAAGCAACATTGGACAACTTGCTGAAATTTAAATAGTTTAGTCACTTTTCGGTCTAAACTATATGGTATATACTCTGTTGACTGAGAAGCCTCGTAAAAAGGTAGACACTTACTAGCCCTGTTCACACGATCGGAAGTCAGACTACAAAAAGGTTTGTTTGAATGTAATTAAAAGATTATTCCTGAAAGGTCAGTCAGAAAATGTAGATCAATATTTAGAGATGTAATAGCAAAGTGCAACTATGAACAGAGTTTTCGAAAAGAGTTTGCTCATAGCAAACAACAAAACATCTCAGATTCACAAATCGCTACAGTAACCAAGTTTTTAAAACATTTGTGGAAACTTTAAAAGCTTTCAAAAAATTTGCATAAATGCTACTTCATTGTGATGAGCTCTTAAAGTCGCACAAAAAGTTTGAAGCGAACAGTTTTCGGTTATTTTCTGTGGTACCGTATTTTTATAGTGGAACCTAGAGTCGCATCATGGTTTGCTTAGAAAAAAGTCATTGCTTTAATAAAAGTGGCCAGAATTATAAATGCAAAACGCTGTGTGTTCGATACCTATGCACCGCAATATCGTTTTCCAATGTTTCTGGATTTAGTTCCTACATGCTGATGCACATAGCGCTGATAACTGCCAAAATAGTTGTTTGCTGTGAAAAACAAATTGACAAATAACTTTAGAAGCTTTCAAACAAGTTGCCTAAATGCTACTTTGTTGTGATGAGCTCTTATGGGCACGCAACAAATTGGAGCAAACAGATTTCGGTTATTATCTATAATACAGTATTTATATAGTAAAGCCAAGAGCCGCGTTATGAAGTGCTTGGAATAAAGACATTGTATTAATGAAAAAGGCAAACCTTAAACATGCAAAAAGCTGTGTCTTCGATACCCATGCACGGCAATATTTTTTTTAACCCTTTTTGATTTAGTCCCTACATGCTGATGCACATAACGCTTGTAACCGCCAAAATAATCCTTTGCTGTAAAAAACAAATGGTGAGCAATTTAACTTTGACCAGAAAAACCTCACACAGTCATCTGGATGATTATTTTTAAAATAAATGTGCAGTTAAGGGCTTTTCAAAGCCCAACAATGTATGTAGCAGATAGAAACGATGAATAATTTGGGTTCTATTCAGTGCGTTTTAAACTCGCAACTTTCAATGAAAGTCTAGGCTTGAGGAATTTCAGACAGATTACTCACATCGAAAGGAGAAAATTTTGCAGACAACTGGTTCCGCTAAAGATTAGCGGTAGTGTTGGCACACTAATGAGTAAGTGAGATTGTAAAAAGCTATGTGTTCGAAACCCATGAACCGCAATATCTTTTTCCAACGCTTTTGGATTTAGTTCCCACATGCTGATGCACATATCGCTGATAATTGCCAAAATAGTTGTTTGCCGTGAAAAACAAATTGACAGATAACTTAAAAGCTTTCAAAAAGTTGCCCAAATGCTACTTTGTTGTGATGAGCCCTTAAAGGCGCACACAAAAATTGAAGCAAATAGATTTCGGTTATTATCTATAATACAGTATTTATATAGTAAAGCCAAAAGCCGCGTTATGATGTGTTTGGAATAAAGACACTGTATTAATGAAAAAGGCAAACATTAAATGTGTAAAAAGCTGGGTGTTCGATACCCATGCACCGGATTATTTTTTTCCAACTCTTTTTGATTTAGTTCCTACATGCTGATGCACATAGCGCTGATAATTGCCAAAATAGTTGTTTGCCGTGAAAAAACAAAATGTTAGCATGTTAATTTTGACAAAACAAACTTCATACGGTCAATTGAATGATTATTTTTAAAATAGATGTACAGTTAATGGCTTTTCAAAGCTTGACAATAGTTTTAGCGGATATAATCGATGAACAAATTGGGTTCTACGAATCTGTGAAAAAAACCTTTTCGTACAAAATTCGTCAACAGTAAATATGGGAAAAACTGTGTGTTCGATATCCATGCACGGCAATACCTTTCTTTTTTTGATTTAGTTTATACATGCTGACGCACATAGCCCTTTTAAGTGCCAAAATAGTTCTTTGCTGTTAAAAGCAAATGGTGAGCAATTTAATTTGACCAGACAAACCTCACACAGTCATCTGGATGATTATTTTCAAAATAGATGTGCAGTTAAGGGCTTTTCAATGCTTGACAATGTGTGTACCAAAAATATAAACACTAAATAAATTGGGTTCTATTCAGTGCGGTTTAAACTCCCAACTTTCAATGAAAGTCTAGGCTTGAGGAATTTGAGACGGATTACTCACATCAAAAAGAGAAAGTTTTGCAGACGACTGGTTCCGCTAAAGATTAGCGGTAGTGTTGGCACATTAACGAGTAAGTGAGATTGTGTAACACAGGCCTGATGCCAAAAATAATTAAACTGACTCGCTGGCGCCTGCGCTGCTCACTTAAAAACTGCTATGAAAAAGTATGAAACACCAACCTTGTTGTTATTCTGCAATTGATCATCTGACCTACTTTAACAATTGCCAATGCCAAAGAAACTTATGGCTATCTAAAACCTGTCACAGAACAAGGTTCAAATAGCATAAATCAAGTTATATAAATTGATTACTGGTTGCTCTAACAAATAATAAAAATTAACACCAGAAACATTGGACAAGTTGCTGTAATTTAAATAGTTTAGTCACTTTTCGGTCTAAACTATATGGTATATATTCTTGATTGAGGAGCCTTGTATAAATGTAGACACTTACTAGCCCTGTTCACACGATCGGAAGTCAGAATACAAAAAGGTTTGTTTGAATGTAATTAAAAGATAATTCCTGAAAGGTCAGTCAGAAAATGTAGATCAATATTTAAAGGTATAATAGGAAAGTGCGACTATGAACAGAGTTTTCGAAAAGAGTTTGCTCATAGCAAACAACAAAACATCTCAGATTCACAAATCGCTACAGTAACCAAGTTTTTGAAATATTTGTGGTAACTTTGAAGGCTTTCAAAAAATTTGCATAATTGCTACTACATTGTGATGAGCTCCTAAAGTCGCATAAAAAGTTTGAAGCGAACAGTTTTCTGTTATTTTCTGTGATACCGTATTTTTATAGTGGAACTTAGAGTCGCATCATGGTTTGTTTAGAATAAAGTCATTGTTTTAATAAAAAAGGCTAAAATCATAAATGCAAAAAGCTGTGGGTTCGAAACCCATGCACCGCAACATCTTTTTCCAATGCTTCTGGATTTAGTTCCTACATGCTGATGCACATAGCGCTGATATTCATCAAAATAGTTGTTTGCTGTGAAAAACAAATTGACAAACAACTTTAGAAGCTTTCAATAAAGTTGCCTAAATGCTATTTTGTTGTGATGAGCTCTTATGGGCGCACAAAAAATTGGAGCAAAAAAATTTCGGTTATTATCTATAATACAATATTTATATAGTAAAGCCAAGAGCCGCGTTATGATGTGCTTAGAATAAAGACATTGTATTAATGAAATAGGCAAACATTAAATATGCGAAAAGCTGAGTGTTCGATACCCATGCACCGCAATATCTTATTCCAATGCGTCTGAATTTAGTTCCTACATGCTGATGCACATACCGCTGATAATTGCCAAAGTAGTTGTTTGCCGAGAAAAACAAAATGTTAGCAATTTAATTTTGACAAAACAAACTTCACACGGTCAATTGAATGATTATTTTTAAAATAGATGTACAGTAAATGGCTTTTCTAAGCTTGACAATATGTTTAGCGGATATAATCGATGAACAAATTGGGTTCTACGAATCTGTGAAAAAAACAATTTTGTACACTGTATTCTTAACAAAAAAGGCCAACAGTAAATATGGAAAAAGCTGTGTGTTCGATATCCATGCACGGCAATACCTTTTTTTTATTTAGTTTGTACATGCTGACGCACATAGCTCTTGTAAGTGCCAAAATAGTTCTTTGCTGTTAAAAGCAAATGGTGAGCAATTTAATTTGACCAGACAAACCTCACACAGTCATCCGGATGATTATTTTCAAAATAGATGTGCAGTTAAGGGCTTTTTAACGATTGACAATGTGTGTAGCAGATATAAACGACGAATAAATTGGGTTCTATTCAGTGTGGTTTAAACTCGCAACTTTCAATGAAAGTCTAGGCTTGAGGAATTTGAGACAGATTGCTCACATCAAAAGGAGAAAGTTTTGCAGACGACTGGTTCCGCTAAAGATTAGCGGTAGTGTTGGCACATTAACGAGTAAGTGAGATTGTGTAACACAGGCCTGATGCCAAAAATTATTAAACAGACTCGCTGGCGCTTGCGCTGCTCACTTAAAAACTGTTATGAAAAAGTATGAAACACCAACCTTGTTATTCTGCATTTGATCATCCGACCTACTTTAAAAATTGCCAATGCCAAAGAAGCTTATGGCAATCTAAAACCTGTCACAGAACAAGGTTCAAATAGCATAAATCAAATTATATGAATTGATTACTCATAGCTATAACATTTAATAAAAATTATCACAAGAAACAATGGACAAGTTTTTGAAATTTAAATAGTTTAGTCACTTTTCGGTCTAAACTATATGGTATTTACTCTCTTGACTGAGGAGCTTTGTAAAATGTAGACACTTATTAGCCCTGTTCACACGATCGGAAGACAGAGTACAAAAAGGTTTGTTTGAATGTAAATAAAAGATAATTCATGAAAGGTCAGTCAGAAAAAGTAGATCAATATTTAGAGGTATAATAGGAAAGTGCAACTACGAACAGAGTTTTCGAAAAGAGTTTGCTCATAGCAAACAACGAGAGATCTCAGATTCACAAATCGATACAGTAACCAAGTTTTTAAAACATTTGCGGTAACTTTAAAAGCTTTCAAAAATTTTGCATAAATGCTACTTCATTGTGATGAGCTCTTAAAGTCGCACAAGAAGTTTGAAGCGAACATTTTTCTGTTATTTTCTGTGATACCGTATTTTTATAGTGGAACCTAGAGTCGCATCATGGTTTGCTTAGAATGAAGTCATTGTTTTAATAAAAAAGGCCAAAATTATAAATGCAAAAAGCTGTGTGTTTGATACCCATGCACCGCAATATGTTTTTCCAACACTTCTGGATTTAGTTCCTACACGCTGATGCACACAGCCCTGGTAACTGCCAAAATAGTTCTTTGCTGTAAAAAACAAATGGCGAGCAATTTAACTTTGAGCAGACAAACCTCACACAGTCATCTGGTTCATTAGTTTCAAAATAGATGTGCAGTTAAGGGATTTTTAACGCTTGACAATGTGTGTAGCAGATATAAACGATGAATAAATTGGGTTCTATTCAGTGCGGTTTAAACTCGCAACTTTCAATGAAAGTCTAGGCTTGAGGAATTTAAGACAGATTACCCACTTCAAAAGGAGAAAGTTTTGCAGAAGACTGGTTCCGCTAAAGATTAGCGGTAGTTTAGGCACATTAACGAGTAAGTGAGATTGTGTAACACAGGCCTGATGCCAAAAATAATTAAACTGATTCGCTGGCGCCTGCGCTGCTCACTTAAAAACTGCTATGAAAAAGTATGAAACACCAACCTTTTTGTTACTCTGCAATTGATCATCTGACCTACTTTAAAAATTGCCAATGCCAAAGAAACTTATGGCAATCTAAAATCTGTCACAGAACAAGGTTCAAATAGCATAAATCAAGTTATATAAATTGATTACTAGTTGCTCCAACAAATAATAAAAATTAACACAAGAAACATTGGACAAGTTGCTGTAATTTAAATAGTTTAGTCACTTTTCGGTCTAAACTATATGGTATATATTCTTGATTGAGGTGCCTTGTATAAATATAGACACTTATCAGCCCTGTTCATACAATCGGAAGTCAGAATACAAAAAGGTTTATTTGAATGTAAATAAATGATAATTTATGAAAGGTCAGTCAGAAAATGTAGATCAATATTTAGAGGTATAATAGGAAAGTGCAACTACGAACAGAGTTTTCGAAAATAGTTTGCTTATAGCAAACAACAAGAGATCTAAGATTCACAAATCGATACAGTAACCAAGTTTTTAAAACATTTGCGGTAACTTTAAAAGCTTTCAAAAAATTTGCATAAATGCTACTTCATTGTGATGAGCTCTTAAAGTCGCACAAGAAGTTTGAAGCGAACAGTTTTCTGTTATTTTCTGTGATACCGTATTTTTATAGTGGAACCTAGAGTCGCATCATGGTTTGCTTAGAATGAAGTCATTGTTTTCATAAAAAAGGCCAAAATTATAAATGCAAAAAGCTGTGTGTTTGATATCCATGCACGGCAATAATTTTTTTCAACTCTTTTGGATTTAGTTTCTACATGCTGATGCACATAGCGCTTGTAACTGCCAAAATAGTTCTTTGCTGTAAAAAACAAATGGTGAGCAATTTAACTTTGACCAGACAAACCTCACACAGTCATGTGGATGATTATTTTCAAAATAGCTGTGCAGTTAAGGGCTTTTCAATGCTTGAAAATGGGTTTAGCAGATATAAACGATGAATAAATTGGGTTCTATTCCGTGCGGTTTAAACTCGCAACTTTCAATAAAAGTCTAGGCTTGAGGAATTTGAGACGGATTACTCACATCAAAAGGAGAAAGTTTTGCAGACGACTGGTTCCGCTAAAGATTAGCGGTAGTGTTGGCACATTAACGAGTAAGTGAGATTGTGTAACACAGGCCTAATGCCAAAAATAATTAAACTGACTCGCTGGCGCCTGCGCTGCTCACTTAAAAACTGTTATGAAAAAGTATGAAACACCAACCTTGTTATTACTGTGCAATTGATCATCTGACCTACTTTAAAAATTGCCAATGCCAAAGAAACTTATGGCAATCTAAAATCTGTCATAGAACAAGGTCCAAATAGCATAAATCAAGTTATATAAATTGATTACTATGTAAGATACCTGTATCTTGACTATGACCTAGTTTCATCTTGCTTCTGCCTAGCTGTGGTTTCTACATACCAATGTCAGAACAACTCTTATGTCAGAGTTACATATCTTTTATACATTAAGTTGTTATTTTAGTATACACAAAAGATAAGAACGTAACATTTTTTTATAACAGTTCATCATTTGACATCTGACAATTACTACAAGACCAACATCTTTTCCTGCCAAGACTGTCTGTCTCACCATTCGTGTCAGCCTCCATAAACATTCCAACTACGCTAATTATCTGTCCGCATCCCGCTTGCTTATCTTTGTCTGTGCGCCTGGAACAAAATTAATTGTGTAAATATTATTCTGCAACCTTTTCATATCTTGTGTTTGACTCATGCCACACATATTTTATGCAAGTCATTCTCTCCTATATAAGGGAACCCCATCATGTTTGTGAGGAGTCTGTAGTTCAACATACATACATACTATGATACATTCTCAATACGTAATATAGATCGTTAAATATACTGTTCTTAAATACAACCACTGTCTCGTTATCGCAGTATTAAATCTTGTGGTAGAAAAACAGTTCTACAAACATTGGCTTAAACAGAAGAAGCCCCCTAAGGGTAACATTGCTAAGAAAGACATTAGCAACGGGTTACCACAACTAGTTGCTCCAACAAATAATAAAAATTAACACAAGAAACATTGGACAAGTTGCTGTAATTTAAATAGTTTAGTCACTTTTCGGTCTAAACTATATGGTATATATTCTTGATTGAGGAGCCTTGTAAAATGTAGACACTTATCAGCCCTGTTAACACGACCGAAAGTCAGAGTCCATAAAGGTTTGTGTAAATATAATTAAAAGATAATTCTCGAAAGGTCGGCCAGACAGTTCAGATCAATATTTAAAGATATAATAGGAAAAAACAGCTATGAACAGAGGGAGGCAACTCTATGGCTGTGTGAGGTTTGTCTTGTCAAAAATAATTTGCTAACAATTAGTTTTTCACAGCGAAGAGCTATTTTGGCAATTATTTGCTTTATCTGCATCAGCATGTGGTAACTCAATCCAAAAGCATTACAAAAAAATATTGCTGTGCCAGGGTTTCGAACACACAGCTTTTTGCATTTTTATAGTTGGCCTTTTTTCGTTTATACATGACTTTAGTTCAAAGATGTATATTAACATAAAAGGCCAACGGTATATAAATTATAAATTTAAAATAGATGCACAGTTAATGGTTTTTTGATGCACTTGCGCAGACTTATTTGAAAATGTATCATCTAACATATTGTAGTTTATTCAGTACACCTTTTTAAAATGAGATGTATCTGACCTAGTTCAAGCTTTACTATTGCAAAAACTTTTTGCCCAGCTTACTCTTGGAACTAAAATATGGTACAAAATGGCATAATTCCAAATTTATTCTTTGACCTTTATATGATCAATTGAATAATTAATTATTCGAGTAGAATTTAACGCAAGAATAATGCGAACTTTTGCTGTTTTTGAAAAGTTTTTTTTTGGCCTAGCTCAAATTTTATATACTTTAAATTATGAGCTTTGTCTAACTATAGCTGCAAATTTTTCCTGTTAACACAGTCAAATGTCGGAATCCGAAAAGAGTTGTTTAAATTTAATCATAGAGTTTTTTTAAAGTCAGCCAGACAGTTTAGATCAATATTTTAATATGTGATAGGAGAGTGCAGGTATAAACCGACTTTTCATGAGGAGTTTGATCATCGCAGACTGCAGTACATCTCATATTCACAATGCAATGCAGTAACTGGGTTTTGAAAGTAATATAGTAGTAATTTTAAAAAAATTTGAAAAAGTAGAAATAGCAGTTATCTTCTCATGTATGAATCAAAAAATGTTGCATTCATGCTTTTTAGAAGTTTGTTCCAAATCACGAATGCAACTGTGTTGTGTTAA
The DNA here is from genome assembly GCF_963576615.1 of Watersipora subatra. Lineage (NCBI taxonomy): Eukaryota > Metazoa > Bryozoa > Gymnolaemata > Cheilostomatida > Watersiporidae > Watersipora > Watersipora subatra. The sequence continues at coordinate 13,076,005 of NC_088712.1, forward strand.
ATTTTTTAAAGCCCACGGAAATTCAAATGAAACAGCTTTGTGTCATTATCTATGTTATGCTTTAAATTGAGCTGAAAGTAGAGTTTAAAGTTCTTTATTAGTTCAGACAGAATTTAGATCAATATTTTTGTCGGCAAACTTGGTTAGTACTGCATATATTAAAGTTTTACTAACCTGTCCATTACTGCAAAGCTTACACATTCTATACGCTCTCTTTCTGGTCACCTTCTGTTCGTTCAGCTAGTTTCTTTGGCATAGTCTCTTTGGCATGTCTAACTCCCTTCTGCTTCTATTTTAAACTAGTCTGTAATATTTAATCAACATCAATTTCAACAAATTAATACTTCAAGTCCAGAGAGTCTTATCCTGCAAGCTAAAGGATCAAATTTCAATCATTTAATTAGCGGGTAGGAGACCTGGATATGCATTCAAACAAATCTTATTGTTGAGCTGTCCCGTTGGATCACCCTTAATAGATTGTAATACCATCGGCATGTTAGTCATCCATTATGAACTAACTTTTTTAACGATTCTCCTGAACATCAATACTTATTGAATTTATAGGATACATGAAAATATTTCAAGTTTAGACTGGGCTTTGAAGTACAATACATCATAGCTTAACAGCTTCTAACGAATCATGCTCTTAACTTTGATATGAATATAGCAGTCTTTTGATTTGGTCACTGACTTGCCATGCAAATCTCTCACATGTCAGACAGCAACACTGTTTTTAAAGCTGTAATAGGCTGCTTTTGTACACCGAGTAATCAGTTAAGGATTGAAAAAACTTTTACAAAATTATGTTTTGTTTAAAAAATCTTAATAGATATAAAATAGTAATGTACACTTTTATAGGTACGAGTAGTCTTAAAATAAATTTTGTATTCAAGGTCATTCCCTCTTTTTAAACGCACAGCTTGTAAAACTGTTTTTAATTAATACAAATACAATATTTGCACATTCTTTTACACCAACTACATTTTAGTATACTAATTATGGCCTAAGAAACAGAAAGTGCTTGCTAAAAGCCTAATTAACTAATTGATCAGGGTCCCACGCAGCTTTGGTAAGAACATCACGATAAAAGTGTGACTGCCTGTTCATTTATTTATTTACGCAATTCCTCTAAGAAAACATAAGGTTATCTGATAGAGAGATTTGGCAAAAAAATTCAGTGGCTAGTAATCGTTTTCTTTTTAGACGCAAGTTTGACCAAGCTTTGTCTAGAGTAGAAAAATGTTTGATCTTTAATAGTTGATTAAAGTTTTAAACCAGTTGAACTCTAAGTTGAACAGGTCAACTGTTAGCTTACAGCAGAGTTAATAACACTATTGAACATAATTATACATGTACATGTAGTACTGACTCACCTGATATTAGCTGATAGGATAATATTCTTAGGTTAATTTACAAAAGCAAGTGGAGAGATGCATGCAATATTTCAGTGATCAGCTTGAGCAAACAATACAACTGACTACAGATAGTTTTGTTTACTTCAAGTTTACATAGGTTAAAATGTGGTAATGGCTGGCACTGTGAAACATGAGAACACAATTATCACAAAGACTGTGTAAGCACATCCACTTAAGATGTTCTTGTTTACACACATTATATTTAACTTACATGTATTGCATATCTAACACTGTTTTACAGATATTTTGGCAACACGGCAGCTTTTTATTTTACAGATTATATTTATTCACTTTTAGTTGACTTTCTTTAGAAAATAGCTAACTCTAAAACAATTTTTTAATGTTTCAAAAAACATTCAGCATTTGCCTTAGCTAATACTAGTTCTCACTGCAGACTATAACTGAAATATTGCAGACATAACACCAATTATACATTTTAATCCTTCGTAGGTAGTTATTGCTTTGGAGTCTTTGAATTTAACTTCAGCTTTTGACGTCTCCATTCATTTATTATTACATAACAGTCTATGAATTTGTATGCCATCATGTAGTGTTTGGTAACAATTTGTATAGATACCTTCTTAGCCTAACGGTTGCTCCAACCTTCGGATGCTTTGTAAAACTGAAAAGACCATCAAATAGAACTTCTGTAGTATGAGACATTTGTAACCAGTTCGGGCGTGTCCTGATATTTACCAACTCTGTATAAAAACAGTTCTGTGTCAGGGCTAATTTATATTTTATGATTATGGATGACTAAGTTAAGATAGTGATTTATAATGCTGCAAATTCTTTGTGATAAACCAAACTCACAGACCTTATGTCTAATGTTTCAGATCTACAAAGATTTAGTGATTGTTTGACGAGTTCTGCTGATCTTATGTATCCCAGATCAGGGAGTTGGGTATAACTTCAATTCTTTGTATCTTTTGCCGGGAAAAACAAATTGACAAATAACTTTAAAAGCTTTCAAAAAAGTTGCCTATATGCTACTTACTTGTGATATGCTCTTATGGGCGCACAAAAAATTGAAGCAAACAACTTTCGGTTATTACCTATAATACAGTATTTATATAGTAGAGCCAAGAGTCACGTCATGATGTTTACTAAAGCTGTTTCTAGGTAACAGCCTAACCAACCAAATTAATTCTTGCGAACTAAGTTAGACCAGAAAATTCGCTTCCTTTTGTAACAGATTTCAAATTTCTTTTCTCTCTTTGTTTCAACAACAAATTTTATTAGAACCCTGTCGCGAACAAACCGATACGACTTGTTTGGTGATAGGTCATAAAGGATTGTGATGCAAATACAGGATTTTATGATACCAGACTATAATTATCCAGTTCACTCTGATTCATGAAATAATGATGATCGTGTGCTCGACGGATATGATGCTAGTGTAATTATTTTACGAGCTTTTCAAATCGTACGAATTTTATGGTTTCAGCCCACAACGGTGAAAGACTGTTTTTTGCTGTGTGATGACATTTGATGTCAGTTGCCCGTCTTTCATTACTTTTTTTACAAAATATCGTTGGATTATAAACACATTTAGATATATTTTAATAAAGTTTCAAAACCTTAGATCGTTAGACACATTGCCCAGGGCGAGTGGCACATTTTGACCAGGTCGTCTAGGGTTCAAAGGGTTGAGGTGGTTAGTCCAATGCCTATTTGTAGGTTTGTAGCATTCGGTTTTTAGCCATAGACTTATTTAAATCACTTTAGAAGGAACATTTAGTCACTCTTACCTTTATATATTCCGTCATAGAAGTCTTCATTAGTTGAGTGTTGTCATGGCTCTGTAAGTTGACCCCTGATTGGTCAATTGTTAGAATTTTTTCATACTCGTCCTGTTCATTTTAATAGTACATGTAAATGTCTTGTGTCTTATAGGCATGTTCTATTTATCCATTGTCTGTTTATATTCTCAGAACCATATCATTCCTTTTTTAGGATTGCGTCCCCATGGCCGACATAAAATCAAACCTTTTCGTTTGGAACTCAAAGAGAAAAAATGACAGTGTAGATGTGACAAGCAGATTGCCTCTCAACAGCAGGTCAAATTACAGTTCATTAAATGACATTTCATCCATGTATTACTATAGGGTCATCTCATAGACTCATATTCATCTATAGCCTCATTTCCTTTCTGATATTAGTTCTGGCTAGTTTTGACACTCACAAATTGCCGGTTTACGGTATGTTACTCTCAGTCTTTCAATTTTTTATATGCTATCTGTGATGTCAGAAAATTTTATTCTGACATAAAATTGCTGTTTTTGCATTTCTGTGAGATTCTTTGCTAAATGCTCATATAAGCGGACACATGATGAGTAATTTCATAAAACTACTATGAAGCCGCATCACTCTATTGATATATTTCAATAGAATTTACTCAATGTCAATAGTATGCAGGAACAATAGGAAACTGGCTGTAGTTTACTATGAATATTGATGTTATAGACATATACCTCTGACTGTTAAATATACTCTGATGTTAGCAGCTTACCTTCTTAATCTCTTGTTTGTCAAATGTATAACCAATAGGTAGAAGGATAAACATTATTGTCAGAGATCATAGCAACCATTGCAGCATCGAGAGTGTACCATATTTAAGTCTTAGAGTTTAACCACAAAAAACAAGTCTCTGTGATGGTGAGAGCCACTCGTAAATTGTAAGCGGGTCGTGTCAATGACAATAGAAATAATTGAAGCAATCTTTCATAGAGTTGGCATGCAATGATGTCTTCTCAATAATACCAGTCGTTCTCTAATTATAACCCAAAAGCGGCATTCAATGTTAGGAGACAAAAATCTAGAGGAAATAAAAATGGCATAGCTGGATGTTGCGTGTATAACAAGGGTAAGTAATCATGCTTTCACCAGGACTTACATAATGAATTTATGGAGCATCGCGTGATCTTTTAGCTAGTCATCATGTGAAATACGGGGAGTTAGAGATGTGTAAGAAAGCCTAGCATAACTACAAACATTAAAAACAGTTGAAAACACAGGCCTACCATCCACAGCGCGTCATAAATACTCCATAGTTTATAAAGAATAAAATTCGACCTAAAATTGCTAACTAGCAAATTAATTGCTAGTTAATAAAGAAGTTGCTAGTTAGCAAAGAAGTTGCTAAGGGCTTTCAATAAAAATGGCCAATTTTGCCAAAAAATGCCAATACGTCTTTTTTATTTACTTCTTTGGTTCAATGCTGAGCTTACTAGCACTGGTGTGTCCTGACTGTAGCTACCTACCCCTTTAGGTTTATTATGCAATATCTTTGAGTTTATCCTGGCCTAATGGCTGATAATTAAATACTCAACATTTAATCCTTTGGCTTGATGGCTATAAGGCTATGTTGACCTATTGAAATATATTATCTACGTTAGTGTTTAATACTGCTAATGGATTGGTAGAGGGTGGTTAGGTATGCCAGGAAGAGGTGAAACTGGTTAAACAAGTGGTTGAACATGAACAAGATGGCTAGTCAAGGAGACAGTGGCTAGACAAGCGGAGGGTGACTAACCATCCAGAAAATAACAAGACTTACAGAGACATGGGGTGTGTGAGTGCTTCTCAATATTTTATAGGTTCATGCAATTTTCAACCTATGTTGCAGGGAAATCATCAATCATTCAATATATAAAGTTTGATTAGAATTCTAAAATTTTTGAACTTTCTTAAACTTATGCTCCTGTTTTCAATTTTTAGTCCCATTGTGACATGCAAATATTCATAGATGTATAGTTTAAAGGTTGCTCTATGGTTTACTCGTGTGTAATGCTACAGTTATACCTCGTCATATGAGTCTCCCAACATTCGAGAATATGGAAGCATGACGAAGATTTCTCACAAATATTTGATAATAGACATGATGCAAATGTGAAATACGAGCGTATGAGGCGGTTCTCTCCGTGGCTTCTAGTTGGCCACTCATCAAAGGAGAAGCCACTTGTAAAAATAGCATCGTTCGGTTTTCTCGTTGAGTCAGTTTGAAAAGTTATAGAAAGGCTAACATTGAAGACGAACGGAAATCAAAAACAAGGCAAAAAGAGGCAAGGCCACGGGTATGTCTTATGTGTGCTGAAAGCCGGCACTTTTTGCAACTCTCATACCCTAGGACACTTATATTTCGCTAGTATTTAGTTTCGTTAGTAGCACACAGAATAAGATTTCGCTGCAACTTTATTTCGCGGCTCTGATGAGTGCGAAAATATAGTGATGTGAAAATAAATGCAGTGGAAAAAACAGATTACATTCCTCAGGTCCTGTTGGCTAATGAGAAAAAAATTCAATTTGGGACTAGTTCGTATTTGTAAACCACAGGTTGAAATGTGTGGGTGAGATCGGCAATTCAATTTGATCACTTGCTGCCATTTGTTTTTTAGATTATCAATGACGTCTAGGTTCCTCCCGCTGTGACTTTCACACTCGAATCCCAAAAAAAAGAAAATAGATAGGTAGCAACCAACTTCACAACCAAAACTGTATAACCCTTACGCTGCCATAAATGCATTTATGCGTTTTCTAGGGGCCACTGCCATAAACGCATTTTTGGACTTTCTCAGCAATTGTCTGGTAACCTGATTTTATTATTTGTTGACCACATAACCCACGGTCTTTAAGCGTTTTATGAAATTGACTGTGTTGTCCGAAGATTTCTCTATAAAATCGGCCTAAAACAACGAAGCAATTTTAAACTTTTGTTTGAGAATTGCTAATCTGAAAACGAACAATTTCTGTGAGTTCATTAAGTACCCCGCGCGAGTCATAAAACAGTTGGTGATTACAATTAATTGAAACAATTAGTTGTTGGTGACATAATAGCCAATTTAGATTTTTGTTATTATACAGATAATTGAAGTACAACTTGAAAAAATACTGTACATATCATGAAGCAATATCGGCAATTTCGGTAAAATGGCTGGCACTAGGCCAGTAGCTAATTTGTACATGGTTGGCAGTGGAAGATATAATGTGGTTAGACCTGATGAGGGTTGATATTGTTTTTGGTTGGTAATAAAATTCATCACTACAATAATTATTCTGCAATTTTATGACTTCACCTACCAGACTTTCATCCTCATCAGTTACAAATTCGGTGACTAAACTGATATAATCTTAATTTGCTTTGCCATGCTGCTCAGTTGGTGTATTAGCTATAATGAGTTTACCAGAAATTTCCCATTGATCGAGACACAGACCACAGACGAAAATTGCCTGCATTTCTAATATGACGATTTTATTGTGGATATCAATGAGCAAAGCTATTTAACTTCGCGTTTTCGCTCGCTCGTTATGATAGTTTAGTTTTGCTCATTAAATTTTCGCGAGAGGATGACACCGCGAAAACGCGAAAGTTAGATGCCGCGAATACATAAGTGTCCTAGGGTAGTATTATAGGTGGTTTTGTTCAGTAGGTAGGAATGGACTAATTTCAGTATATGAATTTACAGAAATGATAATTATAAAATAATAATAGTTTCAATAATAAATTATATAATATATTTTACATAGTACGAATTGATTTGAGATAGAAGAGGACTGACATACGAGGTAAGTATCAGAATACAGGATGCTAGGGTGTTGAGGTCTGACTGTACTGTGTTTACTCAGAAGTTTTCATGGTGTCAACATAAATTTCTCAATAGAATGCTACCATTGTATGTGAGAAGTGTGTAAAACTTAGGAGAGCAGAGCATAATTATAGAGAAATCTTAGCGAACAGAGGGTATAGCCATTGCCTATTGGTCATTCTTGTTCATTAGCTCTTGTCGCTCATGGCAGGGATCTCAGGCTAAGAGTTACTCTTGCTATCCAGTGATAATTTCTATCGGCATAATTTTTGAAATACAATTATGCTAAAACACAAACAGGCTAGTATAACGCTAATACCAAAACAAGCAAATGTTATGTAATGTTATCAAATGCGAGCAAACCAAGGGAGGACAAGTCCAATTTTCTTGTCAAAGTAAATTGAAAGATATCATAAATTGTCAGATGATAAAGTTAGTAAAAGTAGTCCTGCCGCTAGACTAAAGTTTTTGGATCATATTTAGCTGACCCCCCCCCCTTTTATATTTGTAACGAGTTAATCTACACACCTGATAGACTTGGTGCTACTTAACTTGTTTCTAATTAAAACTGTTTATAATAGTCCTTTATTATACTAAAGAAAAATGATAAATAAAATTATTATTTCATTGTTACTGTGATTATTCTGCAAAGTTTGCTCAGTGACTTTTTATTAAATCTTTTGACATTGATTGCAAAGCGATCGATTGCAAGGCGATTGATTGCGAGTGCAAAGCAATTGATTGCGGGGCGGGCGAGTGCAAGAAACCGACTGTCAACTGCGAGGGGGGTAAATACTGGTCAGCCGAGGCGGGGACTCAGCCACAGAAGTGCGTGATCGTCAACTTCGAATATAGACGGGTGTGAACGGATGCATGAATCTAGACATATGAATCTAGAATATTTACTAGATTTTACACGCATATAGCTGTAAAACACATTGCAAATTTCCATTGTTATCCCCAACATTATCGACATGTATATGTGTATGCACTTTCAGGGCAAGAATTTCAGTAGACAATTTATATAATAATACATCAGGGCAACAATTTCAGTACACTGTATATTTGGAGTTGTTATACGGTATGAATGACAACTATCAATAAATCTTATGATGCGAGTGATTCTGTCTCTGTAGGCGGGTAATGCAGCTAGTCATGTATAAACACCAAGGTCACAAAAGTTTTGAAATATTTCGCAGATTTTCTAAAATGAAAGTATCTTGCAAAGCTATTTTGGTAATTTTGAAATTCTTTTCAAAAACTATTCTGTCAATTTGACTTTAGTGGAGTGAAACCTTTTGCAAAAATCTAACGCACTTGTGTAGATTTCAATATAATAAGGAAGTTGTAGCTTGTTTGTTCATGAGATTTTCAAAGTTTTTTTGTTAAAGTTGTAACTATTATTGGTGCTCTTGCAAAATCTGGAAGCACCTTTAGGTAATTGAAGTTAAGCCATTTGCTTGTCATCCATAGAAACTAATTATATAATCACCATTGATTGGCATACAGTAAGTTGGAGATTGCGTATTGTTAATATTTCTCTGTTGTAAACTCAACTCATTTGTCCAATACCTAGTACCTGAGAATGATTGCTTGACTAATTCTGGCCATTAATCTAAACCAAGGTTGAGGAGTCTTGGTATAACTTTAATTATTCGAGTTTCCCACCTTGTCTGACATCATTGTTTTATTTGAGAGATCAAATTCTAATCCTTGATATTGACTGCCACTCATTGCAAAGCAATTACGGCATCACTAACTACACGCCGTTAATACTTTGTTTCAATATAATTTGTACTGTGCATATTTTTCACATTATATCATCTTGCAAATATCGTCTTTATAAATTTCCTCATTGGATATGCTTTGCTCATAGGTTTATCATCTACTTGCAGTCTCAAAAAAATAAATTGTTTTGAGATTTCAGTTAACCCAATGTGAAGCATCAGTACTTGCAACAGCAGAAAAAATACCAGTTTAGTTGTTGCTTTAGATAACGTAGCATAAAGCCAGGTTTCATTTACATTGTTCGTGGCTTAATTGTCCCCGAGTGTGATTCTCGTCTTTGGTGCAATAGGTCCTTGGTTCAAATCCTGGTGAAGCTGAATAATATTTTTTTAGATTGATATGAAAGGAAACATTTTCCAAGCTTTCTTGTTGCTTTGGAGACACTAACAAAATATTAGTTTTTTATAGTTTTCATAGCACTATGAGTCTTGGTACATTTCTAGCTTTGAATGTAAGAGGTCCTGGATTCGAATCCTGGTCAAGCCGGTCAAGCTGTATTAAGACTTGGTTCCCTCAATATGTCAACCTAACAATTTTTCAAGACAATCTTCATTTAGTTACTTACACTTGTACAAAGAATTAATTAAATGTTTCATGTCTGTTTTGAATTAGAATCAGATAGAACTGAAAAGAATGATTTTTTATAATTTTTGACGTGACTATGTTAAATTCCTTTAAGATATCCTTAATTTCTGACACGGTAATTACTCTGTCAATTAAATAATGGTACATGAATGAATGCCCTCAAAACATTTCCTGCATACATTAAAGGCTTTTTTATCAGAATAGCTACTCAGCTATCATAGCCTGCAAACATTGACTATTTATTAAGATCTTAAGCTAAGGTTTGTTATGAAGCAAGGCATACATACTCTTATCTGCTAACAACAAGGGCTACCTGACTCTGTCCCTGCGTACACCAACAAAAAACTCCCACTATTTTATATACAGTAGGCTATGTGACTAAACACTGAATGTTACAGACTTTGGAATTATTTGGTTTTTTATTTGTCATGAAGGAAGTCGTCCGACCTTTGTGTTTATTGTTTGATATAGGTATGAAATTCAATCTTTATAAGTTGACAAGTTTTGGGTACTCATCATACTTTTGAAACTTTCTAGAAGGGGTTTGATAGACTATATTGTTTTTGAAAATTATGCTAAGTTTGAGTTGTTGGGAAAATTGAAAGTTTTAAAGAAAGTAGCAGAACTATTAGCCAGCATGTTTAGACTGGCCCATGACTACATAAAGTAGCAGAACTATTAGCTAGTATGTTTAGACTGGCCCATGACTACATAAAGTAGCAGAACTATTAGCCAGTATGTTTAGACTGGCCCATGACTACATAAAGTAGCAGAACTATTAGCCAGTATGTTTAGACTGGCCCATGACTACATAAAGTAGCAGAACTATTAGCCAGTATGTTTAGACTGACCCATGACTACATAAAGTAGCAGAACTATTAGCCAGTATGTTTAGACTGGCCCATGACTACATAAAGTAGCAGAACTATTAGCCAGTATGTTTAGACTGGCCCATGACTACATAAAGTAGCAGAACTATTAGCCAGTATGTTTAGACTGGCCCATGACTACATAAAGTAGCAGAGCTATTAGCCAGTATGTTTAGACTGGCCCATGACTACATAAAGTAGCAGAACTATTAGCCAGCATGCTTAGACTGGCCCACGACTACATAAAGTAGCAGAACTATTAGCCAGTATGTTTAGACTCGCCCATGACTACATAAAGTAGCAGAACTATTAGCCAGCATGCTTAGACTGGCCCACGACTACATAAAGTAGCAGAACTATTAGCCAGTATGTTTAGACTGGCCCACGACTACATAAAGTAGCAGAACTATTAGCCAGTATGTTTAGACTGGCCCATGACTACATAAAGTAGCAGAACTATTAGCCAGTATGTTTAGACTGGCCCATGACTACATAAAGTAGCAGAACTATTAGCCAGTATGTTTAGACTGGCCCATGACTACATAAAGTAGCAGAACTATTAGCCAGTATGTTTAGACTGGCCCATGACTACATAAAGTAGCAGAACTATTAGCCAGTATGTTTAGACTGGCCCATGACTACATAAAGTAGCATAACTATTAGCCAGTATGTTTAGACTGGCCCATGACTACATAAAGTAGCAGAACTATTAGCCAGTATGTTTAGACTGGCCCAAGACTACATAAAGTAGCAGAACTATTAGCCAGCATGTTTAGACTGGCCCATGACTACATAAAGTAGCAGAACTATTAGCCAGTATGTTTAGACTGGCCCATGACTACATAAAGTAGCAGAACTATTAGCCAGTATGTTTAGACTGGCCCATGACTACATAAAGTAGCAGAACTATTAGCCAGCATGTTTAGACTGGCCCATGACTACATAAAGTAGCATAACTATTAGCCAGTATGTTTAGACTGGCCCATGACTACATAAAATAGCTACATAAAATTTAATTGTGCTCTTGACTTTGTTTTGCTGAGGGATTTTCACGTTTCAATCATATTTCAAGTTATTCTAAATTGTTGGTATTTTCTTAAAAATGGTTCTAGCTTTTTAGACTATAAAAAATCAGATTTCTGATTACATCATTATTCGTTTGATGGTCCAGAGATATGATTCTTGTTTAGAGTGCAAGAGGTTGCAGGCTCCAATCCTATTTGGCTCAGCAACCTTTTGTTAAAAAGTCTCAAAATGTGCTTTAATATATGCCATGCTGCTTTGGAGAAATTACTAGTTAGTCAAGTTTTGCTGGCATTAATCGATAACTTGTTGGTGTGAGAGATTATTCTCATTTTGGGTGTAAGAGGTCCCGGGTTCAACTCCTGATCAATAATATAGTAATAACAATATAGTATTGTTATAAATGATAGAGTTTGTAGCTTGATGGTTTAAGAGTATTATTTTTGCTACATGGTTACTAAAAGTCCTTGGTTCAAGTCCTAATGAAGCCAAAAAAGGTTTGTAAGAAGTATTTGAAAGTATGGTTCAATAGTCAAGTAAATTTTATTGTTGCTATGGAAACACAACCAACCAATTAGAGTTGGTTTACAGTCTTTAGATATCTAATTAAGGCTTGATGATCTAAGGTAGGTGTGTTTGGCAAGTAAGTTTTATTAGGGGCTGCATGAGAAACTCTGATTGTCTCAGAGAGCCATTAACCTTTGATGACGTTTGAATTGTACAATGTTCTCAATCAAATCTTTTGAATGTATCACTCATAATAATAAAGGTATAGAACTCTACTAATATTTGTATTAGGTTATGTGAAACTGTTGTAAATGATTATTGAACTGTGATATAAATTGTCCAAATTTAGTCTAAATTGTGCTACCGAATAGCTTGACATTTGAACATTTTGGAGTTGTGTGCACTAAAAAAAGGAGAGTTAAAATAATCTTGGTCATTACTACATTGGCAATGATAATGAATTTACACATTTTTCTAGATTTTATCAGGATTATAACGGTATTTTTCTATCATTTACAATTGTTGTTGATGTATGAGATGATCTGATTACCAAAGTGTTTCAAGATTAAAATTGATAAAAATTGATCGCGATTAAAACGCTCAGAGATTTCATAATATTATGACTATTTATAAACGAAAATCGGAAAATAAAGATTTAGTAGCTATTATCTCTGCTCACATAAGCGCAAGCTTATATAATTGTGATAGTTTTCAGTTTGCAGTAGTCTAACAAGAATCATTTGTGTTTTTGTGATGGTGTTCTGTATTCATTTCTTAACGCTGCAATATTAGTTGGTGAACGAGAGACTATATCCACATTGGTAGTATCAATAAGTCAATGCATTCACGTGTTCTGCAGGTTGTAGCTGGGTCAAGACATCACTGATCAATTGTCTCTAGCCGACTGTGGAATATTTCCTCAGCCTAACCATAAAAAGGGCTCAGTGTGGTGTATGATAGGCAGTGCTGGGTAATAAACCAGGGATGAGTTGTCTCCGCCTCCTATACTTTGAGGACACAACTAGCCGTTGTAGGCTCGATGTGATTGGCTGAAGCTTTCTAGCTGATTTCAAGACAATAGCCTGCTACTATTGTTAGTAGGAACGTAACTGCGGATCTCCGTGTACTGCGTGTAGTATATTATCGATTCGCGAGTAACAACTGCATTCAATGGTGAGATTTAACAATGTAACATTTCCACTCTGTTGTATTTAGTGCCTGAATCAGATTGCTAATAAACTACATGTATCTACCTAAGGATTAGTGGTAATCCTAAAACTTCTCACGTTATTGAAAATTTCCATAATGTTTATAAATTGAAATGCAAGGATGTCCGTTTGCTTGCAACCTACACTAGGTAACGAGCAACAAGACTTACAGCAATCGGCATCTCAAGAATATTCTCATCAATTGTTGTATGCATTAAAATACATAATGCTAAATAAATTGTTCTTAATCTGAATGAAACTGAAACTATTTATATTAAGAACCGATCAGATATTCTTTTCTCTCAATTTTGGTTTGAAATGTGCCGATGTAGTCCGGTTGCAGACCACGTTTGTGTCATTCATGCATTGCTCGCGCCTTTGGCTTCTATTAAATCTCAGCACACTTTTAGTTCTCTATAAGCTCAATCAGAGTAATAATTGTTGTCTTGTTTATTTAAAATAAAAAGAGACAGTATAAGATAGCCTTGAACTTATCTTCAATGTGGGAGTCTACAAAATAAAAAGTCAGCTCAAAATATTGGGATCATGCGTACTAATTTTACTGATAAAATGACAGGGTGTAGCGTTTTGCCTGTTTGTCATCTTTAAATAATTTTATTCTGTTATTCTTTAACACCAGTGGCAACAATAATAAAAATACTATTCACCTAGTTTACTGGGAGGTAAAAAACAGTGCATATATAAGATGTTGACATTTCTGTACCATTGTCAGGCAGCATGCTTTGGGTCTGCTCTAACTAGTGGATGCCTGGCCGTGCCTGGCATCCACTAGTTACAGCAATTCTTTTGCAAATATTTCCAATGCATTGCAAATGTTTGCAAACAAATTAGTGCAAATTACTACACTAGTTGAAAATTTTTTATGTTATCAGTATAGGTCAGTTTGATATGTGTGACAAGCTAGGAATCCATCTGCTCTCAGTAATTGTTCAAATCCAATGAAGGTTAGCATATTGAAAAAGTTAAAACTGTGGCCTGCATATTTTTTGAAACATTCAGCCAAAATTTATGAAAAGAAAAATTGTTTAAATATGAGCTGGCACGCTTGAAGCTTTAGATGGCACGGGCCACTCATCGATTAAATTTACACAATAACATATAGAGTACCCGAGCGAAGGACAGGAGTTGCCCATTAAGGTAACAATGGTAAATTTGCTGTATAGAGTAGGTTTAGACTAGTTTAGACACTTTAGACTAGTTTCTGTTCATTAATAAAAATATCAGATAAAATTGCTAAATTTGTACAGTTTGTAACGGACTGCACAACTATGAACATTCTCAAATTAACCTACATGTTGATAGGTCATGCTAAGATTGATAGACTTTTACATGTATGTCTGAGTGTTTCTAAAATGGTAAAAGATCTGAAACAAGTTTTTTATTGTTACATTAACAAGTTTTCGCTTGTCTATCCATTTTTATGTCACAAATTTAAATATCTGTCCATGCTATACTTGTAAAATTATAGACACAAATTTGAAATGAATTAAAGTTTTCAATGGCTTTTGTGTAAAATGACTAAAACTTATAAATGTTGATCAAACATTCTAAAAGAGGACTATGTACTTATTAGTCTATAGAGTGAGTATATCGGAAATCGACGACGAAATATATTCAAGTCAGAGATAATCACATGTTTTTGTGTATGAGTCGACGGCGATCTACGCTTTCGCATTTGATTCAGCTGCGACCGCGCGCTTTTGAGTCGATGGTGATCACGCGCTTTCACCTTCGAGTCGACAGCAATCGAGCGCTTTCACAGTCGAGTCGAATGCGGTCGAAGGCGATTACGCACTTTTGCCCTTGAGTTGACGGCAGTCGCGCGCCTTCGACTCTAACGACAATCGCGCATTGGCGTGATCTAGTCGACATCAACCGTGTACTTTTGATAGAGTCGACACTTTTGTTACCATAAAATAAAAATTTATAGCTACTTTATGTTGAAATAAAGTTTGTAGTTTTTCTATTTTTTTGCATAAGGGTTATTCCTGTCTGTAGAAATGGCCTCCCTGGATACATACAGCTTTAGTAGATATCTAAGAAACCTCTGTTCACCAGAAAGCATCTGTGAGCCATGATGATACAATGGGGTAGATGACAACCTGATCATGTCGACACTAATATCATCAGTCAAGAGGAGTCAGATGTCATGCTGCTCTATATGGTAACAATTATTACCTTATGCAGTGAAACCTCAACATGTGAGCCTGATGCATAGGCCGAGCTCGTATGTCAATTTTCTAGTATTTCAAATCAATTTGTCTGAAATGTCTGAAAATATACTAATTAATCTGTTTCAAACCAAATACCTAAAGACATGATGACAGTCATATTACATTTAAAAAGTACTTTTGTTGTTATAATTCACTACCTACGAAGTAACAATTACCTATCTAGTGGTTATGATATGCAACGAGCTAACAGTGTTATGTAGCAGTACATAGCATAGTCTATGATATAGTAAGTAGTATGCGGTATGGAGTTCTTACCTTCAAGACAGACATAGTGGCTAATGGTGTTTTAAATTAGACATGACAGCAACACATTTGGTATGTTCCAATTTTGTGACACTAAGTAACAGAAATTATCCTTAAATTTAATTTGCCATAACTTTGACTTCTATACCCACATTTGAAATAAGTTTTTATTTTACGTTCTGAAACATTTTAATTTTGTTTTTATTTTTTCTTCAGATTTGGCATTCGTCTCGCTTTTATTTTTGACAGCTTTCGTTAAAACCTTTAAACAGATCCGATAAATCAGGCCAAGTGATGCTATTCTCGTAAGTGGCCTCTCACATCCTAGTCAAGTCAAAAATCGTTTCCTCCGTTTGTATCTTAACTTTCTCCTACGTTGAAACCATCGCGTGTCGAGGAATCAACTTACACTTGCATAAGCTGACTCTAATGTTCTAGAATGTTCTCAACTAATAATAGTTTGAGTCTGAATCAAATTCTGTTATTACCGAATAAATAGCAACTTTTAAAATTTGAAATTTTTCTACTGAATCCAATAATAGAGTCTCTCGACACGTCTTGAACAAGCATTGGTATAACACACGATATTATTTGTGTAATGGCTGCACACTGCAACTGGAGTTGTACAGTAGTACAGCAAGGTGTTGCAGTGTGGCAAAGAACCGCATGGTTTGGCATCAACAGGTTTTGCGGAATACATAATTACGTCACAGTAAATAAAATAATTTAGTAGCAAAATAGTTACTACTTTATCACTATTAACTATTCCATATTATATATTCC
This sequence comes from Watersipora subatra, assembly GCF_963576615.1. Taxonomy (NCBI): domain Eukaryota; kingdom Metazoa; phylum Bryozoa; class Gymnolaemata; order Cheilostomatida; family Watersiporidae; genus Watersipora; species Watersipora subatra. The sequence continues at coordinate 13,092,266 of NC_088712.1, forward strand.
TTTTTTACTCTAAGCTGTAATTACAAACAGTAGAAAGCTCCCAAAGAAGATGACCTCTCTTCTTGGCTACATACCAATTGACCTAGTTAATCAGTGACCAATAGAGATAGATATTGTTGCAGTAGTGTTTGCTGGCTTGAGAAGACTTGAGAAGACGTTATGTCCGACACAATGTCTCAGCTGGTTACAAAAGCTTCTGTTGCTCTCACCATGCATTATAACTATTTCATTTCTGCACTAAACTTGAAAAAGAAAATATATAATTATCCATTTATAACACTTTGTTTCCATATACGCTGTTAATATGCATGTTTGTATAATCCGTAAAATAGAAACTGTACGAACCCACAAGTTAAACAAATTTGGTTTCTCGCAATTTGCATCAAATGGTCCATGCTTGCGCATGGAATCCGCCCGCGCTTGTCAAAAATGAACACAAAATGCTGTACAATATATTCCGTTTTAAACATTTTTTATCCTTTAATTGGTAGTATTTTGAAAGCGTGCCGCTAAGTGAGACAGACGTGGGCTGCTATGATCTCTAGTTTAGAGTTCCTCATCTTTTTAACAAATTACTAGAGTTAATCCGCAGCATACTAATTCCATTGAAACACCTATCATACAGCAACTCAACCCGTGTGCACTGTCCAATCAGCATCAAGGAATCATAGTGACAATCAATTATGAGAGTTGATATGATGCTATTGGAAACTCCCAACACAGTAATGATCCTTCTCTTTTGAGTTTCACTTCAAGAACAAAGAACATATTGTCAATTCCACAGAAGATTTTGTAATGATATCATATTCGATTCGTAAATGTTATAGCAGTAAAAGTGTTCAAACCAATTTACAATTTAAAATTTACTTTTACAATTTTAAAATGTGAAGAGAATTGGTTTCAACAACCAAATTGTATTTAATTTCATTAACGCCATGGGCTGTCATGGGCTTTGGTCTGATGTATCTGCTGTAGAAATTTATAAGCAAGCAATCTGCCTAATCTCTGCAATGATTCTAGTGTTAACCTGCCTTGGCTGTGTGCCAATGTTCTATAAATAGACTAGGATGACTAATCCTTGATCTGGCTAGCTGGGTTGTTCATAGCTGAGTGAAATATTATAGCCTCTACAGTCATACTGTCAATTTACTCTGTCTTGAGTTGGATGTTGGGACACTCGTATGTCCGTGTATGACTATTATAACCATAGTCTTGTCACTTTTTGTTCTTATCACAGGTAAATCTATAGTTATACTGCGTTAAAATAATATTTGTAGTTTTTTCTATTGTGTTTTTGCAGATGTGCTAACCTCAAGTGTCCATTGAAATCATCTCCCTGAAGATTTACAGATGATCCGAAGCTCTAACAAACCGCTGTTCAAACGAAAATATCTACAAACCGTGATAATGGCAGGGAGATAGAAACCGTAGATCAGCAGTTGATGCAGTGTGTTATGAGAATAACGGTTAGTTTATACTCCATGGAAGTATGTAGGCTGATCGCATGATTAAGCTAAAATCATTACACAAGAGATGATGGTGACTTAGTTTTACTAGCGCATGTAAGGAAGCAGCGTGCATGACCTGCACATGACTTGGTTAGTGTCAGACTATATCCTATCGTTACTATTGTTACATGGCTCACTTGGTTTGGACATCAATATTGTGTGCAATGGTGTGCATTCACTTAGTATTTAGTATATCGGATATTTGTAAACAACGACTGGAAATCAGTGGCTGTCAGTTGCAAAAATCCTATCGTAATGTTACAAGCCTGCTGGGCTAGATGATGGAAAATTGGAGAAACGCTGGAGAACTCCAGGGTCGCTGCTAGTGCTTTATAAAATTGTGACATAATATATACGTGGTAATAATAAAACAATAGATAATAGTATATAAAATTAGTAGCTAGAAGTTGCTAGTCACACAAACTGAACTGTTGATGTAGTCACTCGCAGTTCGTCTGCAGGGGATTCAATATATTGGTCACAGTAAAGAGTCAATGGAATGTAGTTAACTTTTTTATCTAGCACACATGTTTCATTTATTTCTGTTATTGATTTAGTGCTAAATTTATCAAATTTCTGATCATAATTTTTTTAAATTGAATAGTAATGCTGGGCATGGATATTTGATGCTATTCACTGCCATTTTATATTCTACTGAAAGGGGGGGGGGGGTTTGAAGCAATAACATTAATATCACTTTTTAGTCTTTGAAGAACAAAAAAAACATAGTCAATTTTTCAAAGAGTTTGTTTGCCTGTCTACTAATTCACTAAAATTGTTCAAACTGTTTTACTCATAATTTTATAAACTATAAAATTTTTAAATTTTGTCAAAATTGGTTTCTACAACAAAGTTCCATTTAATTACATTAAAGGTATAGGCTGTCGTACTTAGGATGAGTTCCTTATTGGCTATAAGAAGAGGTTTTACGGTAGAAACATTCAATTATGGACTTTTTAAATGCTGGCTTTGTTAACCAAAGATCATACCTTTATAGTTGTGTATATTACATAGAAGTCATGAGCACACAACTTCTTCACTTGTAGCTCTGAGCAGTAATAGTAGTATTAGTTGAGTTACATACTGTTATTATTACCATTGCTCATCAAACACACTCCTGGTTCAAGGTGATGAATGGTAGATTTTATACGTGATAAGATGGATTTGTAGCAGCCTAACCTTTTGAACCCGGTCCATTCTTGTCAATTTGTCAGTAACCCTGGTCAATTGGTCCAATGATCTGAGGTTTTTAAACTTGTTTTAAATATATCTAAATGTGCTCATAACACAATGATATTGGATGAAACACAAGCAAGAAAGTCGGTCAACTCACAGCCATTGTCATCAAACAGCAAAAAAACAGTGTTTCACCAGTGTTCGGACTAAAACTAAAAATCCGTATGATTTTAAAAACTCGTAAAAATATTTTCTTCTGATATAATGCCTGTTCAACAATTAATTTGATTGGTTTACGCTGTCACTTATAAGCAGCATATGTAAACAGTATCGTGTGAATGTCGGTATTCCAGTTGTTAGGTTTGTGACATACCCTACGGAATGCTGGCCGTTAGGGTTCAAAGGGTTAAAATTCAAAATACTTTTTCATTCCTTTTGGTGTTAAATTTAAATATTAGCTTGGACTCTCCTAGCCAGTCATGACAAAGCAGCAGAAGTAAATATTAAGCACTCCAAGTACATACACACAAATGTTTATCACTAGAGTCAGCTGCAGTGAATTCAAAGTCAGCGATTTCTTTCCATTTTCCTGTGATACTCAACTCACAAGACTTCTCTTTGTGATATGCAAGATGTTAGTAGAATACTATCTAGCTAGCCCTACCCTTTTAAACTGGTAGAACATTTATTTAACACTTTTAAATTTGATGAATTTAGCTTGTCTAGTAGTATTCTGCTGGTGAATGTTAGTTTTAACAAAAAGGCTTGTTAAGATAAATGTATAAAAGGTTATTCTGCAGCCATCTCTCTTTGCTGTTATACAAGACATTTTACCTGTAGAACTTGTAGTTGTTAAATTTGGAAGGCCTCTGCTGTTTCCATAGAAACACAATAGTCACAAAACCATGAACTGCAGGTTTTGTTGAGTCAGACTCAATTGCGTAGCTGATTCTGTTTGTTGTTGAATTCCTTGCATACATGTATTGTAAAATCTTAGTAATGTCGGTTTGTGAAATATTCCGTTTATTGCTCATTGATAGATAAGACAGTGTAGTGATTTCCTATGTTCATTGTTTGTAGGTACATGAAGTACAGTGATAGGAATATCTCACCTCTGCACCACATCTGGTTGTATTCACCTTAATCTCTACTGTTACTTTTATGGATCGTCTTGGCATGGACTGGAGGTGAGTCAAGATCTGATGGAAATATTAGCAGCTTGAGACTTAAAGCCTGGTTCCCATATGCGTCGCAAAGCACCGGTGTCAGCACCGCAGGCTATTAGCGGTGAAATGGGAACCTACGCGCCGAGGATCGCCGGAAGCTGCTGGTGGCTTCACAATTGTTTTGCGCTGCTCAAATTTCGCAAAAGACCGTAGGCAAAACCTTCCCGAAAGGCACTGTACGGGTAAAGGTCACCATTATAGGAACGGGTAAAGGTCACCATTATTGGAACGCATGGCGAGCCTAGCGTCACAAGCGTTTCGCTGCACACGTTACCGCCGGAGTCTCGCAATCGATATGGGAACCAGGCTTTACACTCCCCCATCTCACTAGTAGTAGTAGTTGCCTTTTCATCTAAACAAAGCTACTGAATTTGGCACTAGTCCAAACATCATGTGCCAGCCTTCTATAAATAGCTGTGATGAGTAATTTACTAAGTCTCTGTACAGGTATAGTGTAGGACACCTGGTTGAGTCAGTGCAGAAGGCTATGTTGTGCTGACCTGTAGACATGTTTTCATAGGGCTGTAGTAGAGTAATGGGTGTGTGACACCTCATAGTAATCCATGTCTGCATATGAAGTAACAGATAAACAAGACTTTTATGCCCGTACAAGTTTGACTAGTTTTTGCATTCAGGGAATCCTGCTGAACCAGTTTTTATTTATCAAGGTTTTTCTTTTTGATGCCGAAAACAAAAATTGTTTTTGTCACTTGGATTTGGTCACTTGTATTTAAAGTATATATTTGTAGCACTGTATACACAGTACTATATGTGTGTATACAATGTCTATACTCTACTATATTAGTTACAGACATACCTCTACATATGAGTACTTCAACATGAGAGATACTCGAGATACGAGCTGACTTTTTAGCAAGTTCCTTCCTTGAGATACAAGCCGGTTCTCAATGGCCACTCTATATATAGCCACTATATGGCCAAGTATGCTAAAGCCGCTTTTGACAACAGGATCCTTCAGTATTTCTCCTTAAATCCAATTAAAAAACACTTTTCAAACGGTTGGCTAAAAGTTATCCACGATGTCTGTTTTGAAAGTAAAATCTCCATAAAGTAGTGTACATAATGATGTTACATTTTATTGCAGATCATAAAAACTAAATAGGTATTCGTTACTTTTAAAGCGCGTGTTCGGAATTGCAAAAATTAAATATACCTTGTTACTCATAATATCATGTTCAAGTGTTTTTTCACAGTATACTTACACTCAGTCCCAGAATATATTAAGAACCTATGTCGATGTATGACTGTAATATATTTGAGTGTGGTAGGCCTACATGTGGGTGTGGTATGTACCTGTATACGGTAGTGCTGCACGATAAACCGATATCATTCGATGTGACGATATTTTTCCGCGGATGATTTTATATTTTGTCAGTTTTCAATTCAATATGAATATTGAAACCGATATTTTATCAAAATATCTGCATAGTTTATTTTGCAGAACTTGAGTTGTCAACTCTTCTAATTGAAAGAGGAGACAATTTCTTTTTTAACTGATATTGACCAATATCCTTTCATATCGTTCATGTTAAAGCCTAACACTATATATCGATAGAAGACAATTCCAATGTTCAATATTTTTCGATATTTGATATATTTTGAGACCAAATAATCAAATATAAATGCAAAGATATCGTGCAGCACTAGTATACGGTATGTACCCATGTTTGGTATGTACCTGTATATGAGCCTGTGTATGAGCCTATGTTTGGTATGTACTCACTCGTTTATGGTACACGCTTGTCTATGCTATGCACCCGTGAATGGTATGTGTCTGTGTATGCTATGCTCCCATGTATACTATGCTCCCGTGCATGGTGTGCATGCATGTATGGTATACACGTGTGTATGGTGTGCGCGCGTGAATGGTGTGAGTTAATATATGGTATGCTCCCAATTATGGTATGCACCCATGAAGGGTCTTCGTCCATGTATTTTTGAGCCATTATTTGAGTCACAGTTGTCTTCTCTTGGTGGTTGCCAGTTAGTGTTAACATGTGTACAATGCCAAGTGTTACCCGTTACCTTGTGACATTATTTAGCGGGTTGGAACATTAGATTTTAACAGCTGTTCTCTATACCAATTTGTAGATATGACTAGCACTAGTTAATCCACTTGAAGACTCGCTTCTGTCGACCACTACTACTACGTACATTAAGTATGGCTGCCTGTATTAGTCATAGTATTATTACCTGTTGTTAACGTATGCTTGCACTGCACATTTGAATCTATTCATATTTTTGTAGCCTCAGGGTTTTAACCATAGACCTATACATTTTATGTTAAACCTTGTAGCTTTACCCTTTAACTCCTATGGGTTAAGCTAAAAGGCTAAAAGGTTTTAGCTTGCCAGTATTCCGGCTGCTAGGTGTCAGAAACCCTAGCAGCCGAAATACTGGCATTCACATGGCTCTGTTTACTAAAGCTGTTTCTAGGTAACAGCCTAACCAACTAAATTAATTCTTGCAAACTAAGTTAGACCAGAAACTTTGCTTCCATTTGTAACAGATTTCAAATATCTTTACTCTCTTTGTTTCAATAACAAATTTTATTAGAACGCTGTCGCGAACAAACCGATACGACTTGTTAGGTGATAGGTCATAAAGGATTGTGATGCAAATGCAGGATTTTATGATACTAAACTACAATTATCCAGTTCACTCTGATTCATGAAACAATGATGATCGTGTGTTCGATGGAAATGTGCTAATTTAATTGTTTTACAAGCTTTTAAAATCGTACAAATTTTATGGTTTTAGCCCACAACGGTAGAAGACTGTTTTTTGCTGTTTGATGACATTTGCTGTAAGTTGCCCGTTTTTTTAACTTTTGTTTTACCGAATATCATTGCATTATGAACACATTTAGATTTATTTAAAAGAAATTTCAAAACCTTAGCTCGTTAGACAAATTGCCCAGGGGCAATTTATTGACACGCAGTGGCAAGGTCATCTAGAGTTCAAATGGTTAAGGTGGTTAATCCAATACCTATTCCTAGGCGCGTAGCATTCAGTTTTTATTCATAGACCTATTTATATCATTTTAGAATTAATATTTAGTCACCCTTAGCTTTATACATTCTGTCATAGAGGCATTCATTGGTTGATTGTTTATATGGCTCAGTAAATTGACCCCTGATTGGTCAATTGTTAGAATTTTTTCCGTACCCATCTTGTTCATTTTAATTGTATATGTCTAGTGTCTTATAGACCTGTTCTATTTGTCCATTGTCAGTTTATATTCTCATCCATTTCATTCCTTTTTTAGAGTCGCGTCCCTATGGCTGACATAAAATCAAACCCTTATCGCTCAGTACTCAAAGAGAAAAACTGACTGTGCAGATGTAACAAAGAGATTGCCTCTCCGAAGACAGGTCAAATTACAGTTCATTAAATGACATTTCATCCATGTATTACTATAGGATCAACTCATAGACTCATAAACTTTATATTCATCTATAGCCTCATTTCCTCTCCAATATTAGTTCTGGCTAGTTTTGACGCTTACAAATGTCCGGTTTATATATTCAGACTTTTTACATTTTTTATACGATATTTGTCATTTGAAAAAATTTTGTTTTGAAAAAAAAATTGCTGTTATTGCATTTCTGCCAGATTCTTTGCTACATGCTCATATAAGTAGACACGTGATGAGTAATTTCATAAAACTACCATGAAGCCGCTTCACTCTATTTATATATTTCAAAAGAATTTACTCAATGTCAATAGTATGCAGGAATAATAGGAAACTGACTGTAGTTTACTATGAATATTGATGTTATAGACATATACCTCTGACTATTAAATATACTCTGATGTTTGCAGCTTACCTTCTTGATTTCTTGTTTTATCAAATTTATAACCAATAGGTAGAAGGATAAACATTATTGTAAGAGATCATATCATACTAACCATTGCAGCATCGAGAGTGTACCATCTTGAAGTCTTAGAGCCTAACCACAAAATACAAGTCTCTGTGATGGTGAGAGCCACTCGTAAATTGTAAGCGAGTCTTTTCAATGACAATAGAAAAAATTGAAACAATCTTTCATAGAGTTGGCATGCATCGATGTCTTCTCAATAATACCAGTTGTTCTCTAATTATAACCCAAAAACGGCATTCCAACATTGAGAAACAAAAAACTAGATGTACTAAAAATGGCATGGCTTGATGTTGCGTGTATAACGAGGTGAATAATCATGTTTTCATCAGGACTTATATAATGAATTTATGGAGCATTGCGTGACGTCTCAGCTGGTCATCATGTGAGATACGGGGAGTTAGAGATGAGCAAGAAAGCCTAGCATAACTACAAACATTAAAAACAGTTGAAAACATAGGCCTACCATCGAAAGCTAGTCATAAGTACTCCATAGTTTAAAAAGAACAAAATTTGACCTAAATTTTCCTTTGGATTAACTTTTGAAATTATAATCTTATTTTATATTGCTTATGAAATGGTAGGTTGTTGAAAACAACATTTTTAATAAGAATAAATAATATCCAAACAAGCGATTCCGTTACGTATTAGCAGATGATGTCCTTTTCAGTCGATCATTCGACAACATGCAAATGCATTGCGTATCAAGAAATGTCTTTTTCAGAAAATCATTGGCAAACAAGCGAATCCATGCTGACAAAAATGCATTAATGAAAAGCAAATATATTAGGTTTTGCTAAATACGTTAAAGTTTTTGAGGAGGGTTTCACATTAGTCAACAGGAAATCAGTTGATATCCAGGGTAGCTCTTCAACTGCAGTTCTCTCAGTAGTGAAGTCTGGCCATATGTGGTTGTGTGAAAGATCATATTTATTTCTGTCAGCCGGTAACTTGTCTTTTGGAATACTGTGACACGTCAGGAAGGTGCTTATTTGTATTCTCTCAAGCATACTCATCTCCTTAAAAACTGCCTTATCGTTTTGTTATCCTTATAATATGAAATAAATAATTAAAATGAACATATGTTTTTGAGAACTTCTCATGTTGAAGAGGGAACCAATTGTACGGACTAATATAGCGAATTTCATTATCCACTCTTTTGTAATAGAAGCTCTTATAGGCTGCCAAACTACCTTTAGACGCTTAAAATAGCTTAATGTTTCATATCATGCATTTAAACTCTCACACTACCGCTCATGCTGCTAACATGAAAAGTGCTGCTGTTGGCGACACCGATGACGCATGTCAACAAAAACACCAGCACCTCGATTTGTAGCACTGTGCGCGTCAGTATAAATAGACCTTTGTTACGGTTGAACCAACTAAAGTGTCAGGATCTTTGTAAGGTCAAGGTCGGCTCTCAGTTGCCTTTTGATTCTTTGGTGCAATGCTGTGCTTACTAGCATTGGTGTGTCTTGGCTGCAGCTGTCTACCCCTTCTGCTTCACTATGCATCTGATTGGAGTGTTTAGCCTGGCCTAATGGCTGCTAATTAAATACTCAACATTTACTTCTTCTTCTCCTTGGCTAAGGCTGTGTTGTCTTATTGATATAGATTGTCCAAGTTAGTGTTTAGTACTGCAAGTGAATTGTTATGAAGAAGTGAAACTGGTTAAACAAGTTGCTGAACATGAACAAGATGGCTAGCCAAGGAGACAGGGGCTGGACAAGCGGAGGGTGACTAACCATCCAGAAAGTAACAAAACACAGATACATAGACCGTGTAAGTGCGTCACAATATCTAATAGGTTCATGCAATTTTCAACCTATTTTGCAAGGAAATCACCAATCATTCAATATATAAAGTTTGATTAGAACTCTCGAATTTTTGAATTTTTTTAAACTTTTGCCCTGTTTTTAAGTTTTAGTCCCATTGTGACATGCAAATATACATAGATGTGTAGTTTAAGGGATGCTCTATGGTTTACTCATGTGTAATGCTACAGTTATACCTCGTCATATGAGTCTCTCAACATATGAGCATATTGCGGCATGACAAAGATTTCTAACAAATATTTGATAATAGATATGATGCAAATGTGAAATACAAGCGTACGAGGCCGTTCTCTACGTGGCATCGTTCGGTCTTCTTGCTGAGCCAGTTTGAAAAGTTATAGAAAGGCTAAAATTGAAGACGAAAGGAAATCAAAAGCAACACAAAAAGAGGCAAGGCCACGGTTATGTCGTATGTGTGCTGAAAGCTAACAAGTTCAGTACACTGTATATTTGGAGTTGTTATACAGTATGAAGGACAACTCTCAATAAATCTTATGCTGCAGGTGAATCTGTTTCTGTAGGCTGGTAATGCAGCTAGTCATGTATAAACACCAAGGTCACAAAAGTTTTGAAGTATTTCTCAGATTTTCTAAAATGAAAATATCTTGCAAAGCTATTTTGGTCATTTTGAAACTCGTTTCAAAAACTATTCTGTCATATTGATTTCAGTGAATCGATCTTTTACTAAAATCTAGCGTGCTTGTGTAATTTCCAGTATAATAAGGAAATTGTAGCTTGTTTGTTCATGAAATTTTCAAAGTATTGTTTGTTAATGTTGTAACTATTATTGGTGCTCTTGCAAAATCTGGAAGCACCTTAAGGTAATTGAAAGTAAGCCATTTGCTTATCATCTATAGAAACGATGTGTGTATATGTTTCAGCATCAATTTTGTAATCACCATCGATTGACATACAGTAAGTTGGAGATTGAGTATTGTTAATATTTTTCTGTTGTAAACTCAACTCATTTGTCCAATACCTAGTACCTGAGAATGATTGCTTGACTACTTCTGACCATTAATCTAAACCAAGGTTGAGGAGTCTTGGTATAATTTTAATTATTTGTGTCTCCCACCTTGTCTGACATCATTGTTTTATTTGAGAGATCAAATTCTAATCCTAGTTATTGACTGCTACTCATTGCAAAGCAATTACGACATCAGTAACTACACACCGTTAATACTTTGTTTCAATATAATTTGTACTGTGCATATTTTTCACATTATATCATCTTGCAAATATCGTCTCTACAAATTTCCTCATTGGAAATGCTTTGCTCATAGGTTTATCAGCTACTTGCAGTCCCAAAAAAATAAATTGTTTTGAGATTTCAGTTACCCCAATGTGAAGCATCAGTACTTGCGACAGCAGAAAAAATACTAATTTAGTTGTTGCTTTAGAGAACGTAGCATAAAGCCCGGTTTCGTTTACATCGTTCGTGGCTTAATTGTCCCCGAGTGCAATTCTCGTTTTGGGTGCGATAGGTCCTTGGTTCAAATCCTGGTGAAGCTGAATAATTTTTTTTAGATTGATATGAAAGGAAACTTTTAACATGCTTTCTTGTTCCTTTGGAGACACTAACAAAATGTTAGAGGCTTTTATATTTTTCATAGCACTAGGAGTCTTGGGTACGTTTCTAGCTTTGAATGTAAGAGGTCATGGGTTTGAAACATGGTCAAGCCGGTCAAGCTGTATTAAGACTTGGTTCCCTCAATATGTCAAACTAACAATCATTCAAGACTATCTTCATTTAGTTACTCATATTTGTACAAAGAATTAATTAAATGTTTCATGTCTGTTTTGAATTGGAATCGGATATAACTGAAGCGAGGCATGCGTACATTTATCTGCTATCAACAAGGGCTACCTGACTATTTCACTGTGTACACCAATAAAAAAGCTCCCACTATTTTATATACAGTAGGCTATGTGACTAAACACTGAATGTTACAGACGCATACGTACACACCCTGATAAAAATGATTTCAAATTATTTTTTGCTTTCTTATTTTTCATGAAGGAAGTCATCCACCCTTGGTGCTTATTTTTTTATATAGGTATGAGTTCAATCTTTACAAGTTGACAACTTTAGGGTACATCATATTTTTGAAACTTTCTTGAAGGATTTTGATAGACTATATTTTTCTTGAATCTTATGCTAAATTTGAGTTGTTGGAAAATTGAAAGTTTTATAGATTTTGATTTTGATAAATTATATTGGCAAGTAATTTTTATCAGGGGCCGCATGAGAATCTCTGATTTTCTCTGAGAGCCTTCAACTTTTGATGGCATTTGAAGTGTACAATGTTCTCAATCAAATCTTTTGAATATATTACTGATAATAACAAGGGTATAGCACTCTGGAAATAAATACATTACGCTATGCGACATTGTTTCATATTGTTATTGAACTTTAATATTAATTGTCCAAATTTAGTCTAAATTGTGCTACCGAATAGCTTTAAATATATACATTTTGGAGTCGTGTGCACTCAGTAAAAGAGGGTTACAATAAACTTGGACATGACTACATTGGCAATGATAATGAACTTAGACGATTTTTTAGATTTCATCAGAATAAAACAGTATTTTTCTATCATTTACAATTGTTGTTGATGTATGAGATGATCTGATTACCAAAATGTTTCAAGATTAAAATTGATAAAAATTGACTGCGATTAAAACGCTCAGAGATTTCATTATAATATGACTATTTATAAATGGAAACAGAAAAATAAATATTTAGTAGCTATTACCTCCGCTCACATAGACAGGTAGTAATAGACAGATAGATAGGCAGTAACTTGACAAGACTCATTTGTGTTTTTGTGACATGTCCTGTATTCATTTTTTGCTACTGCAATATTAGTTTGTGAACAAGAGGCTATATCCGGATTGGTACTATCGATAAGTCAATGCATTCAGTGTTTTGCAGGTTGTAGCTGGGTCAAACCATCACTGATTCTCTCTGGCCAACTTGTCAGATTTTCTTTGATTAAAATTGTTAATGCGAAGCTTGATGGTCTAGGGTATGATTCTGGTTTTAGGTGCAGAAATTGGTTTACAAAAATAATTTACTGACTTTCTATGAAGCCATGATTGATTGCTTCTACTGAGTACAGATGAATACCCAGCCTTACTTTGCAACTTTAGATTAACTTTCCATTAAAGTTATTTCAAGTTAGTTAAGGAATAAATTCAAATTAAATATATATTTTTTAATTTATTTTTCATATTTTACTAGCCTCATCATTTTCTGTCAGAAAATCTGAAATATTTGAAAACTTTCCAAGTTGAATAATACAAATTTCTTTCACTATAGAGTCAGTATCCACCACAGTCATTGCATTTAGGAAGTTTGTCTGATGAAATGCATGTAAGTATGGATTTGACTGTATCAGCTTTATTATTCGCAGGCTGTTGTAATACATACTTACAAGATAGCTGAAACTCAATGAAGTAAGATTAAGGTCATTATTTAAAGAAATCTACTGATTTGGCTGCAGCTGGTGCTAGCATTGAATGCTTTCCTGTTTGCTTGTAGGTATGTTGAAACACACTATCACTACCTTCAAGGAGCTTTTATACCACATATGTAGTCATACACTATTCAGTACCTATGAGGCATTACAATATTGGAAACACTTCATGTTTGTCATTTACCAGCGAAACTGTTTGCGCGCACACATGATGATTGCTATTTTAAAATGACAATCATAAAACTATAGACAGCATACAACTATAGACTATTAGACAGCAGATATTAATAGGTCAGACCTCTGCTTCTTATTCATAAATACAAAGGTGCGTATATGTGGCTGAGCTAGTTTCATGGTCAGCCTTGATTGCCCTAAGCTAAAGATTGTATGTTGCTAAAACACTTTGTGGTAAACTAAACTCATATCTCCTATACCTAGCACCTGCAAATGTTTATTAAATGTCTGATTATTTTTTGCAATTTAACAAACTTAAAACTAATGAGTCCTGGTTTAAATTTATTTTTTGGTGTCTTCCAACTCGCTTGATGTTATTGTCATATTTTTTGGTTAAAATTATTATATTTTTGATGAACTACTCACTCAAGAATAACTGCCAAGTAATTATGGCAAACATCTCACTAGTTGTGTGCGAGTAATACTTTATGAAGCAATTGTGTTATAATCTCTAAAGCTATCCTTAATCTCTGACATTCATGCTATTTTGTAAATATACAAGCGGAAGTTTGCATTTCCAATGCATGTTTCTTCCTGACCAGCTTCATCAATGAGCCCAATAGTTTTACATTTTCAAGGAATTTTTCTGAAATAAGTTGCTAAATTATATTGTAATCAGACATTATACCTCTCAATATAATCTATTTAATATGGAACATTTTGTAGCTTACTTAGGCATATCACTGTGGTAGGCGAATTACAGATCCCGAGTCTTTTTATAAAGACACTCATTTTACAAATTAAAGTAGATACTGGTAGGACATGAAAGCTCGCCGCCAAATTCTGTATGTAATAATCATTGACAGTAACTTTTGAAATTAATGACACAAGATTTCATGCATAATTGATTTTAATGTTTTACATAGCTCAACTCTGTTGTTTAACAATTACCACTTTAATTCAAATACAAGATTAAACTACTGCATTCCTTCTAAAAACTTTTAATATTTGTCACTGAATTCCAAAGGTATACACAAATGTGTGTGGAATCCGACAGCAGACTTTATGACCAACACTCGTCGGTCCAAAACTTAGCTCGGGATAATGTTTTGATATTTCTGGCTATCGAACGAACTTGAAGTTAGAGAGTCACAATGTAACTTTTAATTTTTTGTGTCTCCAACCTCGTCTGATGTCATTGTCTTATTTGTGGGTTGACATTATAATCCATTCAATTGAAGACTGCCTCAATAACAACTGCTAACCAATTATCACAAGTTTCTCCCTAATTATGTGCTGGTAATACTTCTTTTGAAGTAATTATGTTACAGTGTTTGAAACTATTATACAATTCTTACATATTTGTTCTTTTGAAAAAGGCAAGCAGTATATTGTTTTTTCAACACCTGTTCGCTCATGGCAACTTGCATCAATGAGCCAGAGTTTCCTACATTGGCAAACAATTTTTAAAAGGAAATTATTACTAAAGTGTTTTGCTGTAATAAAAAAGTATGGTTTTGAGTTATCTACTATTTCAAACAATCTTGCATGTACATGTATGTAAAAAAGGAAGCTTTTACCAGGAGAATAATTCAAATGTTTAGTGAAAGCTTATTTGGAGGCTTAGTACATTTTTTTCATGTTAGCTAAACACAGAGTACAGGGGTAACCAGTTATGACACTTTCAATGACTTATTATAAATAATTATACTAACTAGAGCATTTTGGCTAGTATAACTACTGAAATGTTGAATTTTCCTTTCTAACGCTTTCATCTACTTGTTATCGTACAATGAATTTCAACGGAGGTTGAAACAGATGTTTGTGTAAGTGTAATAGGGGACTAGTAGCTGACAATCTGACAACTTCTGTGCTCATAAATTAATATTATTTCAGTAAAAAACTGTAAAGGTGTCAACAGTCCTTGCAGAATATTTGGCAATTGAACTGGTGAGGAGTTGTGCCACCCTTGAATTGTTGTGAAACCTTCATTTGGCTTTTTGTACTGAGACATTTTTAATTATGAATGCTTTTAGGTTTGGTTTGGGCTAACACGCTTGTGTAA
Source organism: Watersipora subatra (assembly GCF_963576615.1). Lineage (NCBI taxonomy): Eukaryota > Metazoa > Bryozoa > Gymnolaemata > Cheilostomatida > Watersiporidae > Watersipora > Watersipora subatra. The sequence goes on from NC_088712.1 coordinate 13,107,631, forward strand.
TTTCCAGTATAATAAGGAAATTGTAGCTTGTTTGTTCATGAGATTTTGAAAGTATTGTTTGTTAATGTTGTAACTATTATTGGCGGACATGCAAAATCTGGAAGCACCTTAAGGTAATTAAAATTCAGCTATTTAATTCTCATCTATAGAAACGATGTGTGTATATGTTTCAGCACTAATTTTATAATCACCATTGATTGGCATACAGTAAGTTGGAGATTGCGTATTGTTAATATTTGTCTGTTGTAAACTCAACTCATTTGTCCAATACCTAGTAACTGAGAATGATTGCTTGATTAATTCTGACCATTAATCTAAACCAAGGTTGAGGAGTCTTGGTATAACTTTATTTAATTGTGTCTCCCACCTTGTCTGACATCATTGTTTTATTTGGGAGATCAAATTCTAATCCTTGATATTGACTGCCACTCATTGCAAAGCAATTACGGCATCAGTAACTACAGACCGTTAATACTTTGTTTCAATATTATTTGTATTGTGCACATTTTCACTATATCTCATCTTGCAAATATCTTCTTTATAAATTTCCTCGTAGGAAATACTTTGCTATTAATCTACATGCACATCTACTCTTGTCAAATCTACTTGCAGTTCCAAAAAAAGTGGTTTTGAGATTTCAGTTACCCCGATGTGAAGCATCACTACTTGCAGCAGTAGAAAAAACCAATTTAGTTGTTTCTTTAGAGAACGTAGTAAGAAGCCAGGTTTCGGTTACATCGTTTGTGGCTCGATTGTCTCTGAGTGTGATTCTCGTTTCGGGTGCGAGAGGTCCTTGGTTCAAATCCTGGTGAAGCTGAATAATATTTTTTTAGATTGACATAAAAGATAACTTTTAATATGCTTTCTTGTTGCTTTGGTGACACCAACAAAATGTTAGAGTTTTTTTATCTTTCTCATAGCACTAGGAGTCTTGGTACATTTCTAGCTTTGAATGTAAGAGGTCCTGGGTTCGAATCCTGGTCAAGCCAGTCAAGCTTTATTAAGGCTGGGTTCCCCCAACACGTCAAACTAACAATCATTTCAAGACTATTAGCTTCATTCAGTTACTCATATTTGTACAAAAAAATTAATTACATGTTTCATGTCTGTTTTGAATTGGAATCGGATATAACTGAAAAGAATTACTTTTTATATTTTTTGACGTGACTATGTTAAATTCCTTTAAGATATCCTTAATTTCTGACACGGTAATTACTCTGTCAATTAAATAATGGTACATGAATGAATGCCCTCAAAACATTTCCTGCATACATTAAAGGCTTTTTTATCAGAATAGCTACTCAGCTATCATAGCCTGCAAACATTGACTATTTATTAAGATCTTAAGCTAAGGTTTGTTATGAAGCAAGGCATACATACTCTTATCTGCTAACAACAAGGGCTACCTGACTCTGTCCCTGCGTACACCAATAAAAAAGCTCCCACTATTTTATATACAGTAGGCTATGTGACTAAACACTGAATGTTACAGACTGGAATTATTTGTTTTTTTATTTGTCATGAAGGAAGTCGTCCGACCTTTGTGCTTATTGTTTGATATAGGTATGAAAATCAATCTTTATAAGTTGACAAGTTTTGGGCACATCATACTTTTGAAACTTTCTAGAAGAGTTTTGATAGACTATATTGTTCTTGAAAATTATGCTAAGTTTGAGTTGTTGGAAAATTGAAAGTTTTAAAGAAAGTAGCAGAACTATTAGCCAGTATGTTTGGACTGGCCTATGACTACATAAAATAGCTACATAAAATTTAATTCTGCTCTTGACTTTGTTAGTTTTGCTGATTTCTTTTCACGTTTCAATCATATTTCAAGTTATTCTAAATTGTTGGTATTTTCTTAAAAAATGGTTCTAGCTTTTCAGACTATAAAAAAATAAGATTTCTGATTACATCATTATTCGTTTGATGGTCCAGAGATATGATTCTTGTTTAGAGTGCAAGAGGTTGCAGGCTCCAATCCTATTTGGCTCAGCAACCTTTTGTTAAAAAGTCTCAAAATGTGCTTTAATATATGCCATGCTGCTTTGGAAAAATTACTAGTTAGTGAAGTCTTGCTGGCATTAATCGATAACTTGTTGGTGTGAGAGATGATTCTCATTTTGAGTGTAAGAGGTCCCGGGTTCAACTCCTGATCAATAATATAGTAATAACAATATAGTATTGTTATAAATGATAGAATTTGTAGCTTGATGGTTTAAGAGTATTATTTTTGCTAGATGGTTACTAAAGGTCCTGGGTTCAAGTCCCAATGAAGCCAAAAAAAGGTTTGTAAGAAGTATTTGAAAGTATGGTTCAATAGTCAAGTAAATTTTGTTGTTGCTACGGAAACACAACCAACCAATTAGAGTTGGTTTACAGTCTTTAGATATCTAATTAAGGCTTGATGATCTAAAGGTATAGAACTCTACTAATATTTATATTAGGTTATGTGAAACTGTGGTAAATTATTATTGAACTGTGATATAAATTGTCCAAATTTAGCCTAAATTGTGCTACCGAATAGCTTGACATTTGAACATTTTGGAGTTGTGTGCACTGAAAAAAGGAGAGTTAAAATAATCTTGGTCATCACTACATTGGCAATGATAATGAATTTACACATTTTTCTAGATTTTATCAGATTATAACAGTATTTTTCTATCATTTACAATTGTTGTTGATGTATGAGATGATCAGATTACTAAAGTGTTTCAAGATTAAAATTGATAAAAATTGATCGCGATTAAAACGCTCAGAGATTTCATAATATTATGACTATTTATAAACGAAAATCGGAAAATAAAGATTTAGTAGCTATTATCTCTGCTCACATAAGCACAAGGTTATATAATTGTGATAGTTTTCAGTTTGCAGTAGTCTAACAAGAATCATTTGTGTTTTTGTGATGGTGTTCTGTATTCATTTCTTAACGCTGCAATATTAGTTGGTGAACGAGAGACTATATCCACATTGGTAGTATCAATAAGTCAATGCATTCCCGTGTTCTACAGGTTGTAGCTGGGTCAAGACATCACTGATCAATTGTCTCTAGCCGACTGTGGAATATTTCCTCAGCCTAACCATAAAAAGGGCTCAGTGTGGTGTATGATAGGCAGTGCTGGGTAATAAACCAGGGATGAATTGTCCTCGCCTCCTATACTTTGAGGACGCGACTAGCCGTTGTAGGCTCGATGTGATTGGCTGAAGCTTTCTCGCTGATTTCAAGACAAAAGCCTGCTACTATTGTTAGTAGGAACGTAACTGCGGATCTCCGTGTGCTGCTTGTAGTTTATTATCGATTCGGGAGTAACAACTGCATTCAATGGTGAGATTTAACAATGTAACATTTCCACTCTGTTGTATTTAGTGCCTGAATCAGATTGCTAATAAACTACATGTATCTACCTAAGGATTAGTGGTAATCTTAAAGCTTCTCACGTTATTGAAAAATTTCCATAATGTTTATAAATTGAAATGCAAGGATGTCCGTTGGCTTGTAACCAATGATATACAGCCCCAATATACAGCCCCATATTTGGGCTGTATATCATTGCTTGTAACCTACACTAGGTAACGAGCAACACGACTTACAGCAATCATCATCTCAAGAATATTCTCATCAATTGTTGTATGCATTAGAATACATAATGCTAAATAAATTGTTCTTAATCTGAATGAAGCTGAAACTATTTATATTAAGAACCGATCAGATATTCTTTTCTCTCAGTTTTGGTTTGAAATGTGCCGATGTAGTCCGGTTGCAGACCACGTTTGTGTTATTCATGCATTGCTCGCGCCTTTGGCTTCTGTTAAATCTCAGCACACTTTTAGTTCTCTATAAGCTCAATCAGAGTAATAATTGTTGTCTTGTTTATTTAAAATAAAAAGAGAACATATAAAATAGCCTTGAACTTATCTTCAATGTGCGAGTCTACAAAATAAAAAGTCAGCTCAAAATATTGGGATCATGCGTACTAATTTTACTGATAAAATGACAGGGTGTAGCGTTTTGCCTGTATGTAATCTTTAAATAATTTTATTCTGTTAGTCTTTAACACCAGTGGCAACAATAATAAAAACACTATTCACCTAGTTTACTAGGAGGTGAAAAACAGTGCATATATAAGATGTTGACATTTTTTGTACCACTGTCAGGCAGCATGCTTTGGGTCTGCTCTAACTAGTGGATGCCTGGCTGTGCCTGGCATCCACTAGTTAGAGCAGTTTATTTGCAAATATTTCCAATGCATTGCAAATGTTTGCAAACAAATTAGTGCAAATTACTACACTAGTTGGAAATTTTCTATGTTATCACTATAGGTCAGTTTGATATGTGTGATAAGCTAGGAATCCATCTGCTCTCAGTAATTGTTCAAATCCAATGAAGGTTAGCATATTGAAAAAGTTAAAACTGTGGCCTGCATATTTTTTGAAACATTCAGCCTAAATTTATGAAAAGAAAAATTGTTTAAATATGAGCTGGCACGCTTGAGGTTTAGACTAGTTTAGACACTTTTGACTAGTTTCTGTTCATTAATAAAAATATCAGATAAAATTGCTAAATTTGTACAGTTTGTAACGGACTGCACAACTATGAACATTCTCAAATTAACCTACATGTTGATAGGTCATGCTAAGATTGATAGACTTTTACATGTATGTCTGAGTGTTTCTAAAATGGTAAAAGATCTGAAACAAGTTTTTTATTGTTACATTAACAAGTTTTCGCTTGTCTATCCATTTTTATGTCACGAATTTAAATATCTGTCCATGCTACTTGTAAAATTATAGACACAAGTTTGAAATGAATTAAAGTTTTCAATGGCTTTTGTGTAAAATGACTATAAAACTTATAAATGTTGATCAAGCATTCTAAAAGAGGACTATGTACTTATTAGTCTATAGAGTGAGTATATCGGAAATCGACGACGAAATATATTCAAGTCGGAGATAATCACATGTTTTTGTTTATGAGTCGACGGCGATCGGCGCTTTCGCATTTGATTCAGCTGCGACCGCGCGCTTTTGAGTCGATGGTGATCACGCGCTTTCACCTTCGAGTCGACAGCAATCGAGCGCTTTCACAGTCGAGTCAAATGCGGTCGAAGGCGATTACGCACTTTTGCCCTTGAGTTGACGGCAGTCGCGCGCCTTCGACTCTAACGACAATCGCGCATTGGCGTGATCTAGTCGACATCAACCCTGTACTTCTGATAGAGTCGACATTTTTGTTACCATAAAATAAAAATTTATAGCTACTTTATGTTGAAATAAAGTTTGTAGTTTTTCTATTTTTTTGCATAAGTGTTATTCCTGTCTGTAGAAATGGCCTCCCTGGATACATACAGCTTTAGTAGATATCTAAGAAACCTCTGTTCACCAGAAAGTATCTGTAAACCATGATGAAACAATGGGGTAGATGACAACCTGATCATGTCGACACTAACATCATCAGTCAAGGGGAGTCAGATGTCATGTTGCTCTATATGGTAACAATTGTTACCTTAAGCAGTGAAACCTCAACATGTGAGCCTGATGCATAGGCCGAGCTCGTATGTCAATTTTCTAGTATTTCAAATCAATTTGTCTGATACGTCTGAAAATATACTAATTAATCTGTTTCAAACCAAATACCTAAAGACATGATGACAGTCATATTACATTTAAAAAGTACTTTTGTTGTTATAATTCACTACCTACGAAGTAACAATTACCTATCTAGTGGTTATGATATGCAACAAACTAACAGTGTTATGTTGCAGTACATAGCAGTCTATGATACAGTAAGTAGTATGCGGTATGGAGTTCTTACCTTCAAGACAGACATAGGGGCTAATGGTGTTTTAAATTAGACATGACAGCAACACATTTGGTATGTTCCAATTTTGTGACACTAAGTAACAGAAATTATCTTTAAATTTACTTTGCCATAACTTTGACTTCTATACCCACATTTGAAATAAGTTTTTATTTTACGTTCTGAAACATTTTAATTTTGTTTTTGTTTTTTCTGCAGATTTGGCGTTCGTCTCGCTTTTATTTTTGACAGCCTTCGTTAAAACCTTTAAACAGATCCGATAAATCAGGGCAAGTGATGCTATATTCTCGTGAGTAGCCTCTCACATCCTAGTCAAGTCAAAAATCGTTTCCTCCGTTTGTATCTTAACTTTCTCCTACGTTGAAACCATCGCGTGTCGAGGAATCAACTTACACTTGCATAAGCTGACTGTAATGTTCTAGAATGTTCTCAACTAATAATAGTTTGAGTCTGAATCAAATTCTGTTATTACCGAATAAATAGCAACTTTTAAAATTTGAAATTTTTCTACTCAATCCAATAATAGAGTCTCTCGACACGTCTTAAACAAGCATTGGTATAAAACACGATATTATTTGTGTAATGGCTGCACACTGCAACTGGAGTTGTACAGTAGTACAGCAAGGTGTTGCAGTGTGGCAAAGAACCGCATGGTTTGGCATCAACAGGTTTTACGGAATACATAATTACGTCACAGTAAATAAAATAATTTAGTAGCAAAATAGTTACTACTTTATCACTATTAACTATTCCATATTATATATTCCTTTTTTTACTCTAAGCTGTAATTACAAACAGTAGAAAGCTCCCAAAGAAGATGACCTCTCTTCTTGGCTACATGCCAATTGACCTAGTTAATCAGTGACCAATAGAGATAGATATTGTTGCAGTAGTGTTTGCTGGCTTGAGAAGCCGGTCTGTCAGACACAATGTCTCAGCTGGTTACACAAGCTTTGTTGCTCGCACCATGCATTATAACTATTTCATTGCTGCACTAAACTTGAAAAAGAAAATATGTAATTATCCATTTATAACACTATGTTTCCATATATGCTGTTAATATGCATGTTTGTATAATCCGTAAAATAGATACTGTACAAACCCACAAGTTAAACAAATTTTGTTTCTCGAAATTTTCACCAAATGGTTCATGCTTGCGCACGGAGGCAGTACTTGTGAATAATGAACACAAAATGCTGTACAATATATTCCGTTTTAAACATTTTTACCCTTTATTTGGTCGTATTTTGAAAGCGTGCCGCTAAGTGAGACAGACGTGTGCTGCTATGATCTCTAGTTTAGAGTTCCTCATCTTTTTAACAAATTACTAGAGTTAATCCGCAGCATACTAATTCCATTGAAACACCTATCATACAGCAACTCAACCCGTGTGCACTGTCCAATCAGCATCAAGGAATCATAGTGACAATCAATTATGAGAGTTGATATGATGCTATTGGAAACTCCAAACACAGTAATAATCCTTCTCTTTTGAGTTTCACTTCAAGAACAAAGAACATATTGTCAATTCCACAGAAGATTTTGTGCTGATATCGTATTCGATTCGTAAATGTTGTAGCAGTAAAAGTGTTCAAACCAATTTACAATTTAAAATTTTACTTTTACAATTTTAAAATGTGAGGAGAATTGGTTTCAACAACCAAATTCTATTTAATTACATTAACGCTATGGGCTGTCATGGGCTATGGTCTGATGTATCTGCTGTAGGAATCCATAAGCAAGCAATCTGCCCAATCTCTGCAGTGATTCTAGCGTTAACCTGCCTTGGCTGTGTGCCAATATTCTATAAATAGACTAGGTCAGGGGTGCCCAACCAGTCGATCGCGATCTACCAGTCGATCTTCAAGTGCTTGGCAGTCGATCGCGGGATGATTTTAGGATAACATATAATTACAACATAAAATAATAATTATTCACTAACTAGCAGCAACTACTATTGCTGCACAGCACTTTACTAAACTACTGCACTAAAAAAGTAGTTTTAATAATAACATTATTTACCTATTATCGTTGTTTATGTATAGTCGTGTTTGATTGTGTATTTCAAGACCAACAAAAATACACGTGAACGCCATTCATAAGTTCCCAGCACAGGACCGCAGAAAAAGCCGATAGGTCCGCACTCGATACAAAACCGTGTATAGTTCTTCATGCACCCAAAATAACTTTTGTTAAAATGTTATGCAGCTTTCTGCTAGCAGTCGATCTCGTTTTTTCTTTTTGAATAAAAACATAAACCCATAAATGAGTGTTAAGACAAATCTGAAACGACAAAAAACCTATCACTTCCACAAGGAATGGGAAGAGGATTATTTCTTTGTCATTTCCAACTCTAAATGCATGTGCCTCATCTGCCAAGCCATCATCTCGCTTCCTAGAGAAGGTAGAGAATGAATGTTTTTCCTTTAAAATTATGTTACTTACTGGATCACTGCATTATATAAGCATATATGTGGAACTTAATAAAGGTGATAGGCTCACCACTACAGGCTCAAGTTTGTTTTTAATTTTTTGTTTCGGGGCTTCGCTAGACTAGTCGATCTTTGAAGGCAGGCAAATATAAAAGTAGATCACATGTCTAAAAAGGTTGAGCACCGCTGGACTAGGTTGACTAATCCCTGATCTGGCTAGCTGGGTTGTTCATAGCTGAGTGAAATATTATAGCCTCTACAGTCATACTGTCGATTTACTCTGTCTTGAGTTGGATGTTGGGACACTCGTATGTCCGTGTATGACTATTATAACCATAGTCTTGTCACTTTTTGTTCTTATCACAGGTAAATCTATAGTTATACTGCGTTAAAATAATATTTGTAGTTTTTTCTATTGTGTTTTTGCAGATGTACTAATCTCAAGTGTCCATTGAAATCATCTCCCTGAAGATATACAGATGATGCGGAGCTCTAACAAACCGCTGTTCAAACGAAACTATCTACAAACCGTGATAATGGCAGGGAGATAGAAACCGTAGATCAGCAGTTGATGCAGTGTGTAATGAGAATAACGGTTAGTTTATACTCCATGGAAGTATGTAGGCCGATCGCATGATTAAGCTAAAATCATTACACAAGAGATGATGGTGACTTAGTTTTACTAGCGCATGTAAGGAAGCAGCGTGCATGACCTGCACATGACTTGGTTAGTGTCGGACCATATCCTATGGTTACTATTGTTACATGGCTCACTCGGTGGGGCATCAATATTGTGTGCATTGGTGTGCATTCACTTAGTATTTAGTATATCGGATATTTGTAAACAACGACTGAAAATCAGTGGCTGTCAGTTGCAAAAATCAAATCGTAATGTTACAAGCCTGCTGGGCTAGATGATGGAAAATTGGAGAAACGCTGGAGAACTCCAGGCTGGCTGCTAGTGCTTTATAAAATTGTGACATAATATATACGTGGTAATAATAAAACAATAAATAATAGTATATAAAATTAGTAGCTAGAAGTTGCTAGTCACACAAACTGAACTGTTGATTTAGTCACTGGCAGTTCGTCTGCAGGGGATTCAATATATTGGTCACAGTAAAGAGTCAATGGAATGTAGTTAACTTTTTTATCTAGCACACACTTTTTATTTATTTCTGTTATTTATTTATTGCTAAGTTTATCAAATTTCTGATCATAATTTTTTTAAATTGAACAGTGATGCTGGGCATTGAGGTTTAATGCTATTCACTGCCATTTTATATTCTACTGAAACAATAAACAGCTCTCTAAAGAAGCTAGGCTAATCTCTTGGCTACATGCCAATTCACCTAGTTGTAGTATCAGCCAATAGGAATAGATACTGTTCTAGTAGCCTTTGCTGGCTTGAGAAGACAGCATGTCAGACACAATGTCTCAGCTGGTAACAGAACCTTCTGTTGATCACAGCTTGGATTTTAAATAGAAAACTTGTGGATGTCCATTTATATCACTAAATTTCCATGACTCAGTTAATTTGCTAGTTTGTACCATTCACAAGATTGAAACGGCAAAAAACAGCGAGTCACGCAAATTTGTTGCTCACAAATTTTTGCCGAATGTTTCATGTTACGAAAGATGGAAATGGCACCTCAAAACGTGTGATGGAAATGTGTGAGAAAATGCAATGCAAGCTATTCCAGTTTAAACCTTTTTGTACTTTAAATGTCTGCTGCGAAATGAGACAAAAGTATGTTGTTATGACCTCTGGTATAGATAGAATTCTTCATCTTTCGCGATCCACATCAAAACTGCGTTTAAAGTAGTCATTTTCAACTTTTTCTTCAGCTGTAGAGACACTCCTATAATTGTTAAATTTGTTTAAATCTGGATTGTTGAATATTGAACCCTGGTCATCATTGTCAATGCGTGTAAGTAACCCTGGCAATTTGTCCAACGATTTGAAGTTTTTAAACTTTTATTAAATAAATCTAAATAAGCTTATAATACAATGATATTTGGTGAAACACTAGTAAAAATGTTGGGCAAAACCCAAAGCAAATGTCATCAGAAAAAAACAGTATTTCACCATTATTCGGGCTAAAACTATAAAAATTTGTAAGGTTTTAAAAGCTCATAAAAATATCTATGATAGCATATCCATCGAGCGCGCGTTCTTCATCATTTCATGGCTCAAAATAAACTGGAAAATTATAGTCACTATCATAAAATTCTTCATTTGCATCAGTCATCTACGACCTACCAACAAAAGTGTTTTATTGATTTTTTCGCGATATCGTTCCAATTTAAATTGTTATTATAACGAACGGAGTGGATAAAGATGATTGAAAACTGTTATAAGAGGATGAGAAATTTCTGGTCTAAAGCCTTACCCAACAATTAATTTGATTGATTTAAGCCGCTACTTTGAAATGGCATTTCTAAACCGAGTCGTCTGAATGCCGGTTAGGTTTTCTGGAGCGCCCTAAGCATTGCTGGAATACCGGTCCTTAAGGTTCGAAAGGTTAAAAGTCGAAGAAATCTTTTATCCGTTCTGTGTTAATTTGAAATATTTACTTGAGCTCTCCTAGCCAGTCATGACAAGGCAACAGAAGTAAATATTAAGCACTCCAAGTACATAAACACTAGTGTTTATCACTAGAGTCAGCTGCAGTGAATTCAAAGTCAGCGAATTCTATCCATGTTCCTCCGATGTACTTTTAGCCTTTACTCAACTCACATGACTTCCCTTTGTGATATGCATGACCGTTAGTAGAATTGTTGTTGAATTCCTTACATATTTGTAAAACTTGAACAATGGGGTTAATGAATTATTCTTTTGTATTGCTCATGATGAGATGGTGCAGTGATTTTCTATATTCATTGGTTATAGGTACAGAAGTGCAGTGGTAGGAACGTCTCATCTCTGTTCCACATCTGGTTGTATTCTTATTGATCTCTACTATTATTTTCATGTATCGTCTTGGCATGGACTAGAGGTGAGTCAAAATCTCATGGATATATTAGCGGTTGGGCTTAAGCCTGGTTTCTATATGACAGCGCACGCATCTACGCGGCCCGGTGATTGTGCGCAATGCATTTCTTTAACCGCGATGCAGTGTTTCCATATCGCGCGTAGGCGCCGCGCTTGCTTTGGACGGGGTAGATAATTTCCTTACTTTTTCGTAGGAGAGACATATTTCTTCGGAAAAACAGTTCTCCGTTGCGAAATTGCGCCGTCATATGAAAACCATATGGGTGTCATATGGGTGCGCACGTCGCGCGATCGTCGTGCGTTGACGTTTCCATATCACAGCTGGCCTACGCACGACGTCGTGCGCCTTGTTGCGCACCTTGCGCTGTCATATGGAAACCAGGCTTTACACTCCCATCTCACTAGTACAGTAATACTTCAACTTACGAGTGCTCCAACGTACGAGAAACTTAAGATACGAGCCAGCTTTCTAGCAAGTTTTAGCACTAACATACGAGCCATGTTTGAGATACGAGCACTTGAGTGGGTTGCCAAGTATGTCGGAGGTGTTTTATTAGAACAGCATCACTCTGTATTTTTCAACTGCTCAGGTTATACTGTTGTACCGTGTTTTTTGTGCACGATTTTCTGTGCAGAATTATGTGAATTAAAAGTACTGTGCGTAGACCAAAAGTTTGCCAGTAAAATGAAAGATAATACAAAGAAAAAGCAAATGATAACAGTCGATATTAAACGGAAAAGTATTGAAAAATATGCGAAATGTGTATGCGTGATTCAGATAGCTCGTCAATATGACAGAAATACATTCATAATTATCAAACAGAAGGATTATATTCAGGGCATTTAGTTCGCAAAAGGACTTGCCATAGTTTCTAAACGGTGCAGCGATCTTCACGACCGCTGATGGCATTGGACAAACAATTGGCCGGTGACAGCGTAACTGAAACGATGAAATGTGAAAAGGCCGGCGCTATCTATCCAAACTGTTTAATAGACATTCGGACAAGTTGGCTAGTGATCGTGTGTTAACCATTTGTGACGACATCTGTGTTCGTCCTAATCGCAACATGTTGCAAGGGTGACAAAGGCAAACGTCCTTAGATAGGTTTATCTTAAAACGGCCGGCTAGTCGTGAAAGCGAAAAAAAGGAAAGATTTCTCGCTAACCAGTGAGAAATTTCAAACTATGAACGCCGAAGAAATTTTAATTACGTTTAGTTGAAAATGAAAGTTTGCTTTTAGGTTTGCTTCTAAGTTTGTCTTTTAACACTTTGATAAAATCTAAATTTATCAAAGTCAACTGTTGTAACGAAGGATAACTTATATCTCCCTCCCTGGCAAATGCGAGTGTTAACTGCTATTGTATGTATTTAATTTTACATTTTAATTAATCAAATTTCCTTGCATTATTTTTTATTTGTTGCTTTTTGAAAGCATGTAGTACGTAAGGACAATAGCCAACATGTTCTTTCTGTTACAACATCTTGTTTTGAGTGTTTTATTTGCCTTTTTTTAGAGTATGGAAACCAATCAATATATATTTAATTGTTCTATATATAAATTAATTGCACCAACATGCGAGTAAATTGACATACGAGCTCAGTCTTGGAACGCATTAAGCTCGTAAGTTGAAGTATGACTGTAGTAGCCTTTTCAACTACGTAAGGCCACTGAATTTGGCACTAGTCCAATTATCCTGTGCCAGCCTTCTATAAATAGCCTAGAACCAGTGCAGAAGGCTATGCTCTGCCTACAAGCAGATATGTTTCCATAGTAGCCTGTAGTAGGGTGATAGGTTGTGTGATGCCTCATGGCTATGTATGTCTGCATATGGAGTAACAGAAGAACAAGGCTTTATCGCACTGCAAAGGTCTGACTAGTTTTCTGAGTTCGAAAAAATTGTCTGCAAGCGAATAACGCTATCGTTTTTGCAGTGTGACCCAATTGCAGACCCCATTTTTTAATAGAAAAGTATTAATCAGAAATATCTTAGACCCAAAGTTGAACAATTTTAATTTAAACCACCAACAATAAGTTTAAGACAATGCTTTCAATTTTTGTAATCTTAAATTGAAGAAACAGCAGTATCGTTCTGTGAATTTTGAGTAAAGTAAAAACTGACTTCTTTGTTTGTTCTGAATGACAGACTGATATCATAAATTGATGATGTCAAAATTTTGGTAGAATCTGTTAACTCTGTGATACGTGATCAAATGCTTGTGTAGGTACTAAGATGAGCCGTTATGAAGCCAACATATGCCAGACAGACCTGTCAACCCGGTCTACTGCAAATGAGAGAGAAATGAGCCTCGAAAGACTCGCTCTAGCAGAAACGTATTTAAATGGGGACCTAGGCAGGTTAACATTGTATCTCAGCTCTAAAGTTATGCTTAAGTGAATTACAAAAATAAAAACAAATTACAGGCAACTTTTACGAACCTAATGCTCTACATTCAGTTCTGCAAAAAACGTTGTATCATATCCATGGTGATGAACATAACGTATCACAAAACTCTCAAAATTTTACTGTAAATGAATGTAGTAGTTAAACAGGAATGTTATATCATGTCTACATTTGAGTCTGCACTGATTTGAGATGAGGTAGCCTGCTGCTCATCGAGGTTTCCAGTTTTAGGTTTTGGCTGACTTTTAAGACTTTTGAGTAGGTCAGCTTTCAACTCTGTTTCAAAGCAGCAGGTAGGAAAGTTTGTTTTGGTGGCTATCAGAGCATTCACTGTTTGAGAAAATGGGTCAGCCCTAGCCTCGGTGTGTATTTTTAAGCATAGAAAAAACGCTCTCTGTTCTTGCATTACTGTGAGGCATGCAGAGAATGGTCCTCATTGAACTCGTCAGTAAGGGGTAACACTCTACTGCCACAGCATCACAAAAACTTTGCTTGGCAAAAAATTACCGAGCGGTAATTCTAAGCACGAAGCCATAAGAATGCGTTTTTGGCTAAACAGCGAGTCTTTCGTTATCCTAGATTACGCGAATTGCGTTATTACTATAGCAACTGATAATAAATGGTTGGGTATTTTATCTTAGAGCACAAAACATAAATCCGGCAGTTTACTGGAAGATCTTAATTTTGCGGAAGAGTAATCTCAATTCCAGGAAGGTCCCTCAAAATCCGGGAGAGTTGACAGCTAAAACTTTCCAATGTGTAATTAGATAATGATGTATTGTGATCCCAGTGTAATTAGTATGGTTAAGATTCTCATGAAATTTGAATTTTGTTAGCAACTTTTTTACGTAATTATAATAATGGCTTGTATATTAAAGAAAACTGGTCTCCTTTCATATAGCAATTGTAGAGTTTAGCCTGACCGTAGAAACTCTTACCTCAAGGGCGTTTTCCATGAAATAGACAAGCTTTGTCGTAAATGTGTTGATGTAGAAACTTATGCTATTTTACCTGTTTCAGAAAAAAACTGAATAGAATGGTGTATCACAAAACGGTGACGGGCTTTATAAAATGTTTGAAAAGGAAATGACAATCAGGTTTCTGCAGAAACTTTCAAGGGAAAACTTGGAATTAATTTATTTTAGCATTATTATTTCAACATGTCCCTATGTTTTTTTTATGAGTCAAAAATGTGCTGCATTTGATGATGGTGGCGGTTGTCTTCTCTCGGCTTAGTGCGATCGCAATTAGTGTTAACGGGCAAACAACCCCAAGTTTAACCTTTAAACTTATGACATTATTCAATGCATTGAAACATTAGAATTTAATACTTGTTCCATAATGTTTGTAGATTCGACTAGCACTACTAAGTCCACTTGTAGACTCACTTCAATGTCAACCGCTACTGTCTCTTACAGTAAGTATGGCTGCCCATTGTAGTCAGACTTTTATTATGTATTGTTAATTATATGTTGGTTCTACGCACATAAAGCTATTTATAGTTTTGTAGCTTTAAGTTTTCTATCATAGAACTATTTATAGTCTTTTAGCTTTAGGGTTTTTATCATAGTCAACGACAATTGCTTGCTTTTGCAGTCGAGTCAATGACGATTGCATCTTTTGCCGTCGAGTCCACGACGATCGCTCGCTTTCCCAGTCGAGTCAACGACGCTCTTGCGCTTTTGCTTTCAAATCAATGGTACGCTTTCGGGTTTGAGTAGACAGCAATCATGCGATTCTGCATTCGAGTCGACTGTGATCACGTATTTTTGATCACTCGTATTATTGCTTGCTGTTTCTATAATATTTAAATCTACAATTATTTGATGTTAATATAGTGTCTGTAGTTTCCGTACTGTTTTTTCCAGAAATGATCTTGTCTGCAGATATTGCTCTCCTGGATGTATACGTACCAATGTAGATCTACCAGAAACTGTGGTTCAATTGGAAGTATCTCGAGTCGGAGTAGATTATTAATTGATCCTGTCGACACTAACATCATCAGCAGAGGTGGGTCAGAATTTCATGCTGCATTTCATGGGAATAGTGCTGTACGAGAAAACGATATTGTACCAAAGGTGTTGATTTTGTGTGGGATGATATCATTTAGGGCGTTTTATAGGTCGATTCTGTTGTCGGGTGTATTGACGTTTTCAATATCATGTTAAGACGATAAATATCTGTGTTTAATTGGCAGAATCAACATCGACTATGACCGGCTTTCGTGACTCCATATCGTCACAGCAATAGTTCCTGAAAACATGTTTGCGAGCCTGCAGATTTCATTGCTCTTTGAGAATCCTTTAGAGACAGACCGGCTAGGTAGAAATAGGTTTCATGAAAGCTTCCTAATTAAAGTTAGAGAGAAAAGACAACTTCTATTTTGTTTGGTATTAAGACGCGATTATCTCCCTTGTATCTCTGTTTTTGGTGAAACGTCACAATAATCTATATCCAGAGAGCATAACACCAAAGTTCACAGGGCCAATATAGATCTTTTGGCATGTGGTATGATATCGCGTAGCACTACATGGGAATAATTTTACCAGATACAGTAATAACTCAACATTTGAGCCCAATGCCTTTAAAAACCGAGCTTGTATGTCAATTTTTAGTTTTCCAAATCAATATGTCTTATTTAACATAATTAAGTTCTAAATAATGTTTCAACCCTTTCAACCAAATACCATTTAATCATATTACATTAAAAAGGTATTTAGTGCACAATGGTTACGGTTAACTAAAAGTTCACTGGTGGTTGTTAGCTGCAACATACGGTAACAGTATTATGTAGCATAATATGAAACAGTAGCAGTACATAGAAGTCTATACAGTAAGTAGCATATTGTATGGAGTTCTTACTTACGAGACAGATGTAGCGGCACAGATGGTAGTTTGACACACAGCACAGACAGATGGTAGTTTGAAATAGACATGACAGCGATACGTGTGGTACGCCACAATGTTTTGACACTGAAACATAAATTAGTTTACATTATTTTATCTTATGCTACCCTAAACATAGTTAAAATTTTGTTTTTTAAATTTCAGTTTTTGTATTTTTTCTCATACTCGGAACCCGTCATCTTGCTTTCACTTTTGACTGGCTTTGAAACTTTCAAACTGACCCGATGAAATAGGCTTAGCAATGCTATTCTCGTAAGCTGCTCCCACATCTTAGCCAAGTCAAAAACTTTCGTAAGCTTGTATCTCAATTTTCTGACACGTTGAACACTCGTGTGTCGAGGTATAACTGTATACTCATGTGTACACACTACGCGGATCTCGTAAGTCGATAGGTGCTTTTGAAACAAAGTTTACATTATTTGTATTACTCATTCATAAGCCGACTCTAGTATTCTAGAATGTTTTGGATTAATTATATTTTGAATACAAGTCAAATTTTGCTATTACCAAATAAAAACCAACTTTCAAAATTCAACCATTTTTCATTCAATACAATAGAGTTGTTTGAGATGTTTAGAACGAGCTTTGGTATGACGCACTGTATTAAACTGGAGTTTACTCTTTCCCCACTACAACCACGTAGTACAGCTTGGCAAAGCATTTCAGTACAACAAAGAACTGCATGATTAGTGGGTTTTACGGAATATGTGATTATTTCCCGGTAAATAAATTAATTTGGTGGCCAAAGAGTTACTACTTTATCACTATTAACTGTTCAATATCATTTTTAGCATTTTATACTCTAATCTATAAAAAATATCAAACAGTAAACAGCTCCTTCAGAAGACGAATGAGTCTCTTGGCTCCATGCCAACTGACATAATTACTTAGTAGCCAATAGGAATAGATACTGTTGTAGCAACAGTGGCTGGCTTGAGAAGACGTTAGACATTGTCAGACACAATGTCTCAGCTGGTGTTGATCACAGCTTGGATTTTAACTTTCACTACTCATCTAAATTTGCTATTCTACCCAAATTAATTCAAACAGATTTTTGAGAGGCCCATTTCAAAAACAGCATCGCTCAGGCTTTTTTGACAAATCAGGTTGCAAAAGGTTCTATTTAGATCGCATAAAACTTACTGTGAAAGCGAGGCCGAAAACACATCAGTGATAAAAATTCAGCAGTGGCAGTGTTGAAATTTCGTAAGATAACTAAAGTACATAATGAAACTTAGCATCAAGTATCTGTCTAGTAAGTTAAGTTTTTTAAAGTTAAATTCAACATTTAAGTTATACGTCTGCCTCGAAAGTAAGAACTACCTACAGTAGGTATTGTCCTGCTGTTGGTTTTTATGACTCATCACTATGGAGTAATGAGCAGCCTACTAGCCTCTAGTAGCCAGCTTGCAGCCTACTGGCGGGGCAGACGCCTCACCTTTATATCTATCGGTACTGGCCCAAAACCGGAAACAATAGAAAATTTAGCCGAGTAAGTTGATGTATGTTTAGTAAAATATCGAAACTCAGCTTAAAGTGTGTGTTCAGTGAGCTAAATTAATTCAGGTAAATTTCAAATTTTCAAATTTAGTGTACCGAACGCATCGCTGTCAAGTCTCTATTAGACCTCCTCTGGCCACTACGTCTGTCTCAAGGAAAAACTCTTGTAGTAGCGTATATGGAATTGTTACATTTTATTTCATGTTTTAGCAACAAAGTATTTGTTACTTTTTTAGCATGGGCAATGAATTATAACAACGAAATAACGTTTTTTCACTGTAATATCTTGTTTAATGTGGGGTGTTTTCATAGTGTAGTAACAAATCAATTTGTAATTAGTTGTTTTATATAGGAAATGGTGCCTTGAGAAATGAGTAAATTGTCACACGAGCTCAGTCTTAGAACGCATTAAGCTCCTATGTAGAAGTATAGTATATTGTAGCATACTTGGTACTAGCTCACTTAGTCTGGACATCAGTATTGTATGTACTTTTGTGTATTTACTTAGTATTTAATGTGTTGGATGTTTGTATAATCGGAAATCAGTTGCTTTCTGTTGCCAAAATCATATCTTAATGTGAGTTCATTCAATATGCTTTCATAATGGCCATGTTCTCCTCAATCTGCAAGGTGAAACTGGCAAAAATCGCAATTCCACCGATTTACATGTATACAAATTTTTATCAAATGTTTTATGTTTGCGAATGATGGAAATGGCACTTACAAATGATGCATAAGATAATACCGAGCAGGATATTCCATTCTAAACATTCTCACACTTCAGCTGTTTTATTTTGTTTAGAGTAGTTCTGTATAAGCTCTTGTTCAGAATGCTGCTAAGTCTGACAAGATTGTGCTAATTATTGACCTGTAGTTCAATAATTAGCACAATCTAATCAGCACAACAAAGCCCCTTTTACTCCACATCATGCAAATGTCCATTAACCCTTTCACTGCTTTATCATCGCAAAAAGTATAAATCCATTGAATTTTTGCATATCAATGTTGGCTAAAATGTTAGCAAATTAAAATATGTAACAAAATTGTTCTAAATAGAGATTGAAATTGGAAAAAAAGACTGTTTAC
The DNA here is from genome assembly GCF_963576615.1 of Watersipora subatra. Lineage (NCBI taxonomy): Eukaryota > Metazoa > Bryozoa > Gymnolaemata > Cheilostomatida > Watersiporidae > Watersipora > Watersipora subatra. Next base: position 13,126,772 of record NC_088712.1, read on the forward strand.
ATATCATGAAGCAATATCAGCAATTTTCGGTAAAATGGCTGGCACTTGGCAGATACCCAAATTTGTACATGCTCGGCAGTGAAAGGATTAAATACTTTTTAATAACGGACATTGAAGAACTTGAAGGTAGTTCAACGTGCGCACAACTCCAATTCATCATCATTCGCCTCATGGCACCTGGTATTATCTCTCATACGCTTGACCTTTGCCATGTAAGTTTATTTTAAGTATTTCCCTTCCTGTGAGTGAACTCGTTTCAAATAAATAGTTGTTACGTTTTGAGCTCAATATTTTGATCATAACTCAAAAATCGTTAGTTTGGTATTCATTGACCGATCAGAAAATGATTAGTAGAAAACTACAGAATGATACTAATTTTAACAAAAATATATTCGACTAATATTATAGAAATTTGTAACATTGACTTGTCAAGACTAATATTGACATTTAAATATACTTAAACTCTTCCATGGATGCAATCAGTTTCCTCACATTTTGTATATATTTTTGAATAGGAGGCTAGCGCTAACATCGCAATCTTTAGCCCATTTTCGATATCGGCATCTTCAATATCCGCATCTTCGATGTCTGCATCTTCGATATCCGCATTTTCGATAAATAGCATCTATACTTAAAAGCTTAATGAATTAGATTTTAATTCAACGTTTATGTTATGTATTTAAAATGCTGATGATTCTCACAAGGGGGATGTTTGCTTTAGATAATCACTATGGCTTTCTATATCCTGCTATACGACATTTTCGCCTTGCAATATCAGCACTGAAACGAATTAACCCTCCTAAATCTGAGACCGGATATTCCGCGCAGGAGTTACGTTCTCTTCACCCAGATCCCGGTATAACCGCGGTTCTAAGTGGGCTCGGTTTAGACATAGTATACTGACTGTCCAGTAAAGCCATAGGAAAAATCATTGTTGTAAACGATGTTCAGACATTTTCGGAATAGATTACCTTTGGTTCTAACTGTCTGAGGGGCGCCGTGCCATTTTTATTCATATTTTAAAAAGCAATACGCTACGAGCGTTTTTCAGCCATTTTGCTCGCGATCGTATGTCATGGAAAGCCGTTTTTTAAATGCTTCTAACATTGCTATTAGCTCTGGGGAAGAAGATTATTCAGATGATGGGGAATATGATGACACTTTTGAAGATTATTTAGAAGAACAAGGTGAGTACAAATTCTAGTAATTATTAGAGATGAAAAATAATTTAGCTGATCAAAATATATTTATTTTATCGTTTCCATAGCAACGCCGCAGCTGTCAATCGAGTGAAAGAGATTGGGAGATTTATAGCCAGTTACAGTTAGTTTGATGATTTATTTTGTGTATGTGAATATTTTGCTATTAAATTGATCCAGTGATTAGGAACTAGGAGTTGAAGAAGTTTTAGTGGAATCAGTTGCATGCATGAAACACTAAATACCATGATCCCTTACATTGCATTTAGGTGAGGATGTAGGAGTTGATCATGGACCAAGAGCCTCAACACCTCAAGTAGATCATTCTAGCAGTAATGACGTGGACATGGCATATATGACTAATGATGATGAATCTAGTACAAGATCAGAACATGGTATGTTTTTACATGAAATGTTTGTTTCAATTGTATGACTTATGGTAGTACCTTCGTGATAGTTTCTTATATTAGTTTCAAATCATAATGCAGGTGATGGTGATGGCACGCGTAGAGGAAGTCGTGGTAGGGGTCGTGGAAGTGGGGCTCTCGGTGGTGGACAACGTGGAAGGAGAGGACGTGGTCAAATAGGTGCAGATAGAACTCACGGTGGCGCTGGAGCTCCCCAAACTCAACAAGGTACATGCAGGTGTTATGATTGCTTACCTATACTGCCCAGATCTGACAAAGCATAGTAACTCAAATTTCTGTAAAATATTTCCTTTCCAATATTTTACGGAATAATTAATGAAGAGATAATTACATTTTATGTTCAAATTGTAATTCCACATGTGTGTTTTTTACCCTATCTTCTCTATAACCCAATTATTTCAAAATGCCACTGCTACTGTGTAGAAAAAAGTAAAAAGTTCATCATAGTGAAAAATAAGAGAATTTGAGTTGCCGTGTTTTGTCAGATCTGGGCAGTATAATGCTTTTCATGTATGTTGTGTATAATGTTTGACTGGTAATGCATTATTACACAGCAGTTGTGTTAGTATTTTCGATTTTGATTTAGGTGGATGGCAATGGCAGAAAAATACTCCCCAGCAGAACCGCGAAATCCCATTTAGTGGCACTCCTGGTCTGAAAGTTCGTATGCCTCAAGATGCATCACTTCTAGATTATTTCAAGCTGTTTTTGACTGACGAAATTATGAATTTGATCCTAGTAGAGACAAACCGATTCGGAAACTCCAAACACCAGAACTGGCAGCCAATCAACATGAACGATCTTCAGAGATTCTTTGCTCTCATCATGCTGACTGGCATAATCAAAAAACCTACACTTCAGTCATATTTCAGCACTGATCCCAAACTGGCCACCCCACTTTTTAACAGCGTGATGTCACGAGACAAATTCATGAAAATCTTGAATGCCCTGCACTTTGTGGATAATGATTTGGCGCCCACCAGTCGTATCCACCGCATCTCTCCAATAATTCACCTACTAAATCGTAGATTTGAGAGCGTTTATAGACCTAAAAAGCACATAGCGATTGATGAGACATTGCTGCTGTTCAAAGGTCGCCTGATTTTTAAGCAGTATATACCAAAAAAGAGAGCAAGGTTTGGTATGAAAGGCTATGTTTTAGCGGAAAGTGACACCGGCTATGTCTGTCGATATTCACTATACCAAGGTCGGGATAGAGAGAATGCTGACATTTCACAAGGCGTAGCACACAGAATCGTCTTGGATATGATGGATGGGTTTCTCAACAACGGCCATGAACTTGTCATGGACAACTGGTACACAAGCCCTCAGTTGCTGAAGGAATTATATGAACGAGGAACTTATGCGTATGGAACCCTCCGTTCCAACAGGAAGCATGTGCCAAAAGATATTAAAAATTTTACATCAAATCAACCACTCGCTAAAGGCCAGTCACAATACTTTACCTGTCCACCAGTGTTGACCGGCTGCTGGCGAGATAAAAACTTTATTGTATTTGGCTCTAACAAACATTCTGATTTTATTTTTAAAACCCTAGAAAAAAGAACATGGAATGACAGGGAGATAGTCAAACCCGGGCCAATTATCGACTACAATAAGTACATGGGTGGTGTAGATTTGGCAGGTCAGTGCATCAAATATTATAACATGGATCGCCGTAGTTTGAAGTGGTACAAAAAGCTTTTTTTTCACTTATTGGACATTGCCACACACAACACACATGTTGTTTACAAGCAGAACACTGGTACAACAATTTCTGCGCTTGATTTTCGGCTCAAACTGGTCGATCTCCTCCTGAATGAAGCTGGACCAGACCCTACATGCACTGGCGGCCAGCGTGGAAGACCACGGTCAATCGGCACTGATCTTGCTCGTCTAAACACGAATCATCATTTTCCATCTTTCAACCCAGCAACAAGCAGTAGAGGAAATCCAGTTGCCCGTCGATGTCGTGTGTGTAATGCTTCAAGGCACAGAACAGCCGGTAGCACTGATCGGAAACGAGTAGAAACTAAATATTGTTGTGCCGAGTGCGGCAATATACCCCTCTGCCCAGTGCCATGTTTCCGGCGCTGGCATACTGAACGCGATTTGCAATAAATTTTTTTGTGTAGATGTATTTTGTTGTAAAGAGAATAAGTGAATAACTAAAAATTTCAATTTAAATCCTTTAAAACATTGTGCTGTCAATAATGTATGGTAAGATGTGATATCTCTGCTAATTGTCCAATTGAAGTTTCTGTACTTATTTTGCTGTATCTTTTGATCTAGTATATATTTTGCTGTGATTTTTTGTGAGCTTACTCATAACATACCTAAGCAGTATCTGATAAAGTTTCACTGTGATGTAACACTTTTAAAAAGCATATCATTCTTGCAAAGTTGCCATACATGAAGCGCTGTACGAAGCCTCCTGCACTATCTGTAATTTTGTACAATGTTGAAAAAGAATTATAGCTCAACAAGCAATACAGTCTGGTGGGAAAATATGACAGCTTTCTAATGCAAAAGACTAGAACAAAATCTGACCATCTTAGACTAAGCAATCACAGTTTTAATGCGCACTTGTTTTGATATCGCAATTGCATGAAAAGTTAATTAGTCATAGCAGGACAGTTGATGCGTTCATAATTAGATTGGAAAGGGTTAACTCAAATACATAAAAACTACTAATGAAACCGTGTCCTGTCTCTATACGTATGGTATCTAAGAAGCGAAGTTACTTCTGTGGCCGTGTGACATGTGCCACAAACCGAACCAGCCTCCGAACCGATCCTACGTCGGTTCGGTGCTCGTGTGACCACGCCTTTATGCTGTGCTGACCAGTAGATATGTTTTCATAGGGCTGTAGTAGAGTAATGGGTGTGTGACACCTCATTGCAATCCGTGTCTGCATATGAAGTAACAGATAAACAAGACCTTTTTGCACGTACAGTTTGACTAGTTTTTGAATTCAGGGAATCCTGCTGAACCAGTTTTCATTTATCAAGGTTTTTCTTTTTGATGCCGAAAACAAAAATTGTTTTTGTCACTTGGATTTGGTCACTTGTATTTAAAGTATATATTTGTGACACTGTATACACAGTACTATATGTGTATACAATGTCTATACTCTACTATATTAGTTACAGACATACCTCTACATATGAGTACTTCAACATGCGAGATACTCGAGATACGAGCTGACTTTTTAGCAAGTTCATTCCTTGATATACGAGTAACCTTTGAGATACGAGCCGTTTATCGATAGCCACTATATAGCCACTATATGGCCAAGTATTCAAAGACCGCTTTTGACAAAAGGATCCTTCAGTATTTCTTCTTAAATCCATTTAAAAAACACTTTTCAAACGGTTGGCTAAAAGTTATCCACAATGTCTGTCTTGAAAGTAAAATCTCCATAAAGTAGTGTACACAATGATGTTACATTTTATTGCAGATCATAAAAACTGAATAGTTATTCGTTACTTTTAGAGCGCGTGTTCGGAATTGCAAAAATTAAATACACCTTGTTACTCATATCATAATATCATGTTCAAGTGTTTTTTCACAGTATACTTATACTCAGTCCCAGAATATATTAAGCACCTATGTCGAGGTATGACTGTAATATATTTGAGTGTGGTAGGCCTACATGTGGGTATGGTATGTACCTGTATACGGTAGTGCTGCACGATAAACCGATATCATTCGATGTGACGATATATTTCCGTGGATGATTTTTATATTTTGTCAGTTTTCAATTCAATATGAATATTGAAACCGATATTTTATCAAAATATCGGCGTAGTTTATTTTGCAGAACTCGAGTTGTCAACTCTTCTTATTGAAAGAGGGGACAATTTCTCTTTTAACTGATATTGACCAATATCCTTTCATATCGTTCATGTTAAAGCCTAACACTATATATCGATAGAAGACAACTCCAATGTTCGATATTTTTCGATATTTGATATATTTAGAGACCAAATAATCAAATATAAATGCAAAGATATTGTGCAGCACTAGTATATGGTATGTACCCATGTATGGTATGTACCTGTATATGAGCCTGTGTATGAGCCTATGTTTGGTATGTACTCACTCGTTCATAGTACACGCTTGTATATGTTATGCACCCGTGAATGGCATGCGTCTGTGTATGCTATGCTCCCCTGTATACTATGCTCCCGTGCATGGTTTGCACGCATGTATGGTATACACACGTGTATGGTGTGTGCGCGTGTATGGTGTGTGTTAATATATGTATGCTCCCAACTATGGTATGCACCCGTGAATGGTCTTCGTCCATGCATTGTTGAGCGATTGTTTTAGTCGCAGTTGTCTTCTCTTGGTGATTGGCAGTTAGTGTTAACATGTCTACCATGCCAAGTGTTACCCGTTACCTTGTGCCATTAATTAGCTTGTTGGAACATGAGATTTTAACAGTTGTTCTCTGTACTAATTTGTAGATATGACTATCAATAGTCAAGCCACTTGAAGACTCGCTTCTGTCCACCACTACTACTACTACTTACAGTAAGTATGGCTGCCTGTCTTAGTCACAGTATTATTACCTGTTGTTATCGTATGCTTTTACTGCACACTTGAATCTATTCATATTTTTGTAGCCTCAGGGTTTCAACCATAGACCTATTCATTTTATGTTAAGCCTTGTAGCTTTACCCTTTAATTCCTTTGGGGTAAGCTAAAAAGCTAAAGGCTTTTAGCTTGCCAGTATTCTGGCTGCTAGGTGTCAGAAACCCTAGCAGCCGAAATACTGGCATTCACATGGCTCTGTTTACTAAAGCTGTCTTAGGTAACAGCCTAACCAACCAAATTAATTCTTGCAAACTAGGTTAGACCAGAAATTTCACTTCAATTTGTAACAGATTTCAAATATATTAACTGTCTTTGTTTCAATAACAAATTTTATTAAAACGCTTTCGCGAACAAACCGATACGACTTGTTTGGTGACAGGTCATGAATGATTGTGATGCAAATACAGGACATGATGATACTAAACTACAATTATCCAGTTCACTCTGATTCATGAAACTATGATAATTGTGTGTTCGATGGAAATGATGCTAATGTAATTGTTTTTACAAGCTTTTAAAATCGTACAAATTTTATGGTTTTAACCGACAACGGTGAAAGACTGTTTTTTGCTGATTGATGACATTTGCTGTAAGTTGCCCGTCTTTTTTTACTTTTGTTTCACCGAATATCATTGCATTATGAACACATTTAGATATATTTAAAAAAAGTTTCAAAACCTTAGCTCGTTAGACAAATTGGCCAGGGGTACTGACACGCATTGACAAGGTCATCTAGAGTTCAAATGGTTAAGGTTGTTAATCCAACACCTATTCATAGGCGTGTAGCATTTAGTTTCTAGTCATAGACCTATTTATATCATTTTAGAATTAATATTTAGTCACCCTTAGCTTTATATATTCCGTCATAGAGGTATTCATTGGTTGATTGTTTCATGGCTCTGTAAAATGACCCCTGATTGGCCAATTGTTAGAATTTTTTCCGTACCCATCTTGTTCATTTTAATTGTATATGTCTAGTGGGGTCCTACCACACAAAGCTGTCGTCAGAATAGTCACTTTTAAAATCACTGTCGTCACTTTTAAAATCACTGTCGTCGCTTATAAAATCACTGTCACCTTTTTCAAGTTGGTAACCAAAACAACCTCTTTCTTCACATTTGTTATTTTAATACCAATATCTATACTGGTGGCACTGGGTTGCGTTATAAATCTGAAACTCGCTTAGTTTGAACTTCTGCTAACCAAAAGCATGGCTCAACCAGCGACCTTCACAAACATATTAGTTATGTTTGGGAGCGTTGCTGATTACTGCGCGGGGAGTGACAGCCGTCTTAGGTTTTTAGAGCTATATTTCTTGTAGTGAAAATAGACCGAGATTGTCTTTAATAATCACTGTCAGTCACAGACTTGGAAACGCATTTGCTGTCAATGTCGTGGCATTTCATTGCTTTAATTATTTGGCAGTCTGTAAATGCTGGGCCAGATGCTTCAAACCAAAACTAGTGAAGTTTCGGTTGACCGTGGTGATTTATGAACAAATAATAAGTTAGTAACGGTACGGCAACACGTAACAAAATTTCCGTTGGTTCTAACCAAAATCACGAAATGATTGAAACAAACAGAATTATTCTGCGCTGCTAGAATCGTGCTAGCGAGCACGATCTCAGCAGCTTTTGCAATTAGTATAGTCCAAGAGACGTATAATGACACACAATAAAAGTATAAGTGCAAATCAACATAGTACACACGATGCAACTGCTTAGATTGCGTTATTGAATGTATTTATTGTTTGGGCGTTATAGCTACAATTTGTTTATTTTGTAATTATATTTATTTTTAGCAGCAAAAGTTTTGTGGTAGAGAATGTGGACATCTCTAGCGCAAACAAGTCAGTTGCATCGTATTTACTATGGTAACTTTCTGTAATATTTTTCTGTGTGTAACATTATGTTTTCAGACTACATATATCTTAAAATGTGCTACAGTTGTGCTCACTAACCCACAACAGCGCGACTTAAACAGTGACATCGTGTGTTCTATGTTGAAATGCTTTCGTATTTTTATTGCGTGTCGTTATACGTGTCTTGGACTATACTAATTGCTAAAGCTGCTAGAATCGTGCTCGCTAATAATGTGTTTAATATGTTAAAAGCGTTTCGTCGACGAACTCGGCGGGCATGCACAGCTCAAATAATTCTGTGAATTTCGACTGGTTAATTCTGCGTTTTTCGTGATTTCGGCCAGAACTCAGAACCAACGAAAAATTTGTTACGCGCAGCCGTACCTTTAGTAATCCCGCTTACGCAATCCTTGTCAACTCGTCACCTACATTGATAAATGGTCGTCTCGTCTGTCACTTTTTAAATATCCCTGTCTTCAGGTCGTCAGAATTGTCACAAAACAAGGGAGGACCCCCTCTAGTGTTTTATAGACCTATTCTATTTATCCATTGTCAGTTTATATTCTCAGAACCATTTCATTCCTTTTTTAGAGTCGCGTTCCTATGGCTGACATAAAATCAACTCCTTATCGCTCAGTACTCGAAGAGAAAAACTGACAGCGTAGATGTATAACAAAGAGATTGCCTCTCCGAAGGCAGGTCAAATTATAGTTCGTTAAATGACATTTTATCCATGTATTACTATAGGATCAACTCATAGACGCATTGACTTCATATTCATCTATAGCCTCATTTTCTCTCCAATATTTGTTCTGGTTAGTTTTGACGCTTACAAATGGCCGGTTTGTATACTCGGACTTTTTAAATTTTATATGATATTTGTCATTTGGAAAAATTTTGTTTTGACAAAAAATTTGCTGTTTTTTCATTTCTGCCAGATTCTTTGCTACATGCTCATATAAGTAAACGCGTGATGAGTAATTTCATAAAACTATCATGAAGCCGTTTCACTCTATTGATATATTTCAATAGAATTTACTCAATGTCAATAGTATGCAGGAATAATAGGAAACTGACTGTAGTTTACTATGAATATTGAAATTATAGAGAAATACAGGTCTATGACTATTAAACATACTATGATGTTAGCGGCTTACCTCCTTGATCTCTTGTTTGTCAAATGTATAACCAATAGGTGGAAGGATAAACATTATTGTCGGAGATCATACTAACCATTGCAGCATCGAGAGTGTACCATCTTGAAGTCTTAGAGCCTAACCACAAAATACAAGTCTCTGTGATTGTGAGAGCCACTCGTAAATTGTAAGCGAGTCTTTTCAATGACAACAGAAGAAATTGAAGCAATCTTTCTTAGATTTGGCATGCATTGACGTCTTCTCAATAATACCAGTTGTTCTCTAATTATAAGCCAAAAACGGCAATCCAAGGTTGAGAAACAAAACACTAGATAAAGTAAAAATTGCATGGCTTGATGTTGCGTGTATAACTACATATGTAGGTAAATAATCATGTTTTCATCAGGACTTATATAATGAATTTATGGAGCATTGCGTGATGTCTCAGCCTATCATCATGTGAAATACAGAGAGTTAGAGATGAGTGAAAAAGCCTAGCATAACTACAAACATTAAAAACAGTTGAAAACATGGGCCTACCATCGACAGCGAGTCATAAATACTCCATAGTTTAAAAAGAACAAAATTTGACCTAAATTTTCCTTTGGATTAACTTTCGAAATTATAAACCTACTTTCTATTGCTTATGAAATGCCAGGTTGTTGAAAACACCTTTTTCTAATAAGAATAAATAATATCCAAACAAGCGATTCCATTGCGTATTAGCAAATGATGTCCTTTTCAGTCGATCATTCGCAAACATGCAAATGCATTGCGTATCAAGAAATGTCTTTTTCAGCAAATCATTTGCAAACAAGCAAATCCATGCTGACAAAAATGCATTAACAAAAAGCAAATATATTATGTTTTGCTAAATACGTTAAAGTTTTTGAGCAGTTGTTTCACATTAGCCAACAGGAAATCAGTTGATATTCAGTGTAGCTCTCCAGCTGCAGTTCTCTCAGTAGTGAAGTCTGGCCATATTTGGCTGTGTGAAAGATTATATTTATTTCTGTCAGCCGGTAACTTGTCTTTTAGAATACTGTGACAAGTCAGGAAGGTGCTTACTTGTACTCTCCCAAGCATACTCATCTCCTTAAAAACTGCCTTATCGTTTTGTCATTCTTATAATATGCAATAAATAATTAAAATGAATATATGTTTTTGAGAACTGCTCACATTGAAAAGGGAACAAGTTGTATGGACTAAAATAACGAATGTCATCCGCTCTTTTGTAATAGAAGTTCTGATTGGCTGCCAAATTGCATTTAGACGCTTAAAATAGCATAATGTTTCATATCATGTATTTAAACACCTACAGTACTCGCATGCTGCTAACATGAAGAGTGCTGCTGTTGGTCACACTTATGACAGGTCATCAAAAACACCAGCCCCTCGATTTGTAGCACTGTGCGTGTCAGTATAAATAGACCTTTGTTACGGTTGAACCAACTAAAGTGTCAGGATCTTTGTAAGGTCAAGGTCGGCTCTCAGTTGCCTTTTGATTCTTTGGTGCAATGCTGTATTTGCTAGCATTGTTGTGTCCTGGCTGCAGCTGTCTACCCCTTCAGCTTCACTATGCAATTGATTGGAGTGTGTAGCCTGGCATAATGGCTGCTATTTTAATACACAACATTTAATCCGTTTGCTTGACAGCTAAGGCTATGTTGACTTACTGAAATAGATTGTTTTAAGCCTGGCTCTCATATACGTCACAAAGCACCAGCGGCAGCACCGCAGGCTATTAGCTATGAAATGGGAACCTACACGCCGAGGACCGCCGGCGGCAACGCAACAGTTTAGCACTGTTCAAATTTGGCAAAAGGCTGGGGGCAAAACCTTTCCAAAATACACTGTACGGGTGAAGGTCACCATTTTAGAAACGGCATCACGAGCGAACATTTTATTTGATTACGCGATTAGGTTTAGCGATGCAGCTTATATGTGAACATATGCCGCCAAGCTTAGAGTTTTGCTGCGCAAGTTACCGCCGGAGTCTCGCAATCTAGGAACCAGGCTTAAATTAGTGTTTAATAGTGCTAATGGATTGGTAGAAGGTGGTTAGGCATGTCAAGAAAACGTGAAACTGGTTGAACAACAAGTAGCTGAACATAAACAAGATGGCTAGTCAAGGAAACAGTGGCTGGACAAGCGGAGGGTGACTAGCCATCCAGAAAATAACAAGACACACAGAGACATGGAGTGTGTAAGTGCTTCTCAATATCTGATAGGTTTATGTAAGTTTCAACCTAGTTTAAAAGGTAAGTTTCACCTATTGAATTCATGAAGTTTATTAAACATTAAAAATAATTAAACTTTCTCGCTAGTGATTTGCAGTCTGTTTTAAATTTATTAAAATAAAGGTTATTTCAATTGTTTTGACTTTTTAATTTACATTGTGGTTGGCTCATTAACTTATATTCCAGAGATTTCAAAAGGAGTTGTTTTTTCTTATAGGTTCAAGCCTGTGAAGTACTACAAACAGTTATGTAGTGTTTGTCTAAAATAAAAAGCAACAGATGATTTGTACTACAATATTTGTATGTCTTCTTGGAGTTGTCTAATCAATGTTACCAATCAAGGTTCACAAAATGTACGTTAATATCTGCAGTAGACACATAAAAGCTAGTTATGCTTTTATTTTTCTCAACTTTTCTTTGGTGTTGAAAGGCGCCATTAATTTACATTACAGACCCCTTTTTAATGCGGAGTTATGTGAAAATTTAACTAAGATTGACCTCCTGCGAATAATTTTAACAAATACTGTAGTAAATTTTGTATTAAAACTTTTTGAATAATTTTAGTGCAAGTTTTAAATTTTCGTACATTGCTATTAAATATATTGCTATAAAATTGTGACTGAATCTGTATTTTATGCACTCAAAGCTAAGAAATAAACACTTTAAGTTTTCCAGTTGCCGGCGAGTAACTCATAACTATCCCAGCTTTCTCCAACCAAGTGAAATTCGTTAAAATGGGTATTCTATAAACTTAACGACATGAAGTCTTTGTTGTGGAAAAAAAGGAAATTCAGTCATGAATAGTCATGTGAGAGTAACTCCTATTTAGCTGAATATTTTCTATAATCTTCATTACTATAATATAAGCCTTGCCTGTTCAATGTCATGGTTGGAAGTTAAAAAAAGACTGACTCGCTAGGGATTTGAACCCACAACCTCTGGGTTGCTGGTTAAAATCCTTGTAGTAGTAAAAGTTAAGTCAGCAAATGACTTGCTAATTAGCAATGTTTTTGCTAATTAGCAATGTTTTTGCTAGTTAGCAATTTATTTGCTAGTTAACGAAGAAGTTGCTAACTAGCAAAGAATTTGCTAGTTAGCAAAGTTGGAGCGATGTCGTTGGGGACACTTATGACACATGTCAACAAAAACACCAGCACCTTAACTTTTAGCACTGTGTGCGTAATAAATATACCTTTGTTGAGGCAGACCCGGTTAAGATTTAAGCCTTTTGCTGGGTTAAAGCCCTGCAAAAACAGCCGAAAATCCTGTAATTTCTTTCTGAAAATTTAATAAAATCGTTATTCTATGAACATGCATAGATCAAACTGAAATTTATTTCTATTAAAAAATATTTAGTACATAAACATTCATTTACATATTATGTACTACTACAAAAAGCTGCAAATATGTACAATTGTCCCTCTGTGAAATGCTTAGAAGCATTCTTTTCGGTAGACCCCAACACTACAGCGTAACCGTGCGAGCAACCATAACGTTAAATTTTCTCTGTATATTCCAAAGTTTTAAAAGTTTATATCCTTTTCATCATCTGAATTATTTTTTGTACTGATTAGAGAAAAGATCACTAACCCTCGCAATATCAAATGATTTTTTTTTCTTTGACGCAACCACTTCTTTAAGGTTTATTATGCAATATCTTTGAGTGTATCCTGGCCCAATGGCTGCTAATTAAATACTCAACATTTACTTCTTTGTCTCCTTGGCTAAGGCTATGTTGTCTTATTGATATAGGTGTCCAAGTTAGTGTTTAGTACTGCAAGTGAATTGTTAAGAAGAAGTGAAACTGGTTAAACAAGTTGCTGAACATGAACAAGATAGCTAGCCAAGGAGACATTGGCTGGACAAGCGGAGGGTGACTAACCATCCAGAAAGTAACAAGACACACATATACATGGAACGTGTGAGTGCGTCACAATATCTAATAGGTTCATGCAATTTTCAACCGCTTTGCAGGGAAATCATCAATCATTCAATATATAAAGTTTGATTAGAACTCTTGAATTTTTGAATTTTCTTAAACTTTTGCCCTGTTTTTAAGTTTTAGTCCCATTGTGACATGCAAATATTCATAGATGTATAGTTTAAAAAAGGCTCTATGGTTTACTCATGTGTAATGCTACAGTTATACCTCGTCATATGAGTCTCCCAACATACGAGAATATTGCGGCATGACAAAGATTTCTAACAAATATTTGATAATAGATCTGGTGCAAATGTGAAATACGAGCGTATGAGGCGGTTCTCTACGTGGCTTCTAGTTGGCCACTTATCAAAGGAGAAGCCACTTGCAAAAATAGCATCGTTCGGTTTTCTCGTTGAGTCATTGAAAAGTTATAGAAAGGCTAAAATTGAAGACGAAAGGAAATCAAAAGCAAGGCAAAAAGAGGCAAGGCCACGGGTATGTCGTATGTGTGCTGAAAGCCGACACTTTTTGCAACTCTCATAGTATTATAGGTGGTTTTGTTCAGTGAGTAGGAATGGACTAATTTCAGTATATGAATTTACAGAAATGATAATTATAAAATAATAGTTTCAATAATATAATTAAATTTTATATATTTTACATAGTACGAATTGATTTGAGATAGAAGAGGACTGACATACGAGGTCAGTATCAGGACACAGGATGCTAGCGTGTTGAGGTCTGACTGTACTGCGTTCACTCAGGAGTTTTCATGGTGTCAATATAAAATTCTCAATAGGATGGTACCATTGTATGTGAGAAGTGTGTAAAAATTAGGAGAGCAGAGCATATAGAGAAATCTTAGCGAACAGAGGGTAGCCATTGCCTATTGGTCATTCTTGTTCATTAACTATTATCGCTCATGGCAGGGATCTCAGGCTAAGAATTACTCTTGCTATTCTTGCTATCCAGTGATAATTTCTATCAGCATAATTTTTGAAATACAATTATGCTAAAACACAAACAGGCTAGTATAACGCTAACACCAAAACAAGCAAATGTTATGTAATGTTATCAAATGCGAGCAAACCAAGGGAGGACAAGTCCAATTTTCTTCTCAAAGTAAATTGAAAGATACATGTATCATAAATTGTCAGATGACAAAGTTAGTAAAAGTAGTCCTTCCGCTAGACTAAAGTTTTTTGATCATATTTAGCCGAAACTCTTTTATATTTGTAACAAGTTAATCTACACCCCTGATAGACTTGGTGCTACTTAACTTGTTTCTAGTTAAAACTGTTTATAATAGTCCTTTATTATACTAAAGAAAAATTATAAATAAATTATTATTTCATTGTTACTGTGGTTATTCTGCAAAGTTGGGGGTCCTACCACACAAAGCTGTCGTCAGAATAGTCACTTTTAAAATCACTGTCGTCACTTTTAAAATCACTGTCGTCACTTTTAAAATCACTGTCGTCACTTTTAAAATCACTGTCGTCACTTTTAAAATCACTGTCACCTTTTAAAAATTGGTAACCAAAACAACCTCTTTCTTCACATTCGTTATTTTAATACAAATATCTATACTGGTGGCACTGGGTTGCGTTAAAAATCTGAAACTCGCTAGGTTTGAACTTCTGCTAACCAAAAGCATGGCTCAACCAGCGACCTTCACAAACATATTAGTGATGTTTGGGAGCGTTGCTGATTACTCCGCGAAGAGTGACAGCCGTCTTAGGTTTTTAGAGCTATATTTCTTGTACGGAAAATAGACCGAGATTGCCTTTAATAATCACTGTCAGTCACAGACTTGGAAACGGATTTGCTGTCAATGTCGTGGCATTTCATTGCTTTAGTTATTTGGCAGTCTGTAAATGCTGGGCCAGATGCTTCAAACCAAAACTAGTTAAGTTTCGGTTGACCGTGGTGATTTATGAACAAATAATAAGTTAGTAAAGGTACGGCTACACGTAACAAAATTTCCGTTGGTTCTAACCAAAATCACGAAATGATTGAAACACACAGAATTATTCTGCGCTGCTAGAATCGCGCTAACGAGCACGATCTCAGCAGCTTTTGCAATTAGTATAGTCAAAGAGACGTATAATGACACACAATAGTAAAAGTATAAGTGCAAATCAACATAGTACACACGATGCAATTGCTTAAATTGCGTTATTGAATGTATTTATTGTTTGGACGCTATAGCTACAATTTGTTTATTTTTTAATTATATTTCCTTTTTAACAGCAAAAGTTTTGTGGTAGAGAATGTGGACATCTCTAGCGCAAACAAGTCAGTTGCATCGTATTTACTATGATAACTTTCTGTAATAATTTTCTTGTGTGTCGCATTATGTTTTCGGACTACGTATATCTTAAAATTTGCTAAAGTCGTGTTTGCTAACTAATAATAGCGCAACTTAGACAGTTACATCGTGTGTTCTATGTTGAAATGCTTCCGTATTTTTATTGCGTGTCGTTATACATGTCTTGGACTATACTAATTGCTAAAGCTGCTAGAATCGTGCTCGCTAATAGTTTAATCTGTTAAAAACGTTTCGTCGACGAACTCGGTGGGCATGCACAGCTCAAATAATTCTGTGAATTTTGACCGATTAATTCTGCGTTTTTCGTGATTTCGGCCAGAACTCCGAACCAACGAAAAATTCGTTACGTGCAGCCGTACCTTTAGTAAACCTATTTACGCAATCCTCGTCACCTACATTGGTAAATGGTCGTCTCGTCTGTCACTTTTTAAATATCCCTGTCGTCGGGTCGTCAGAATCGTCACAAAACATGGGAGGACCCCCAAAGTTTGCTCTGTGGCTTTTTATTAAATCTTTTGCGATTGATTGCAAAGCGATCGATTGCAAGGCGATTGATTGCGAGTGCAAAGCGATTGATTGCGAGGCGGGCGAGTGCAAGAGAGCGATTGTCAACTGTGAGGCGGGTAAAGACTGGTCAGCCGAGGCGGGGACTCAGCGGCAGAAGTGCGTGATCGTCAACTTCGAATATAGACGGGTGTGAACGGATGCATGAATCTAGACACATGAATCTAGAATATTTACTAGATTTTACACGCATCTAGCTGTAAAACACATCGCAAATTTCCATTGTTATCCCCAACATTATCGACATGTATATGTGTATGCATTTTCAGGGCAAGAATTTCAGTAGACAATTTATATAATAATAGATCGGGGCAACAATTTCAGTACACTGTATATTTGGAGTTGTTATGCAGTATGAATGACAACTCTCAATAAATCTTATGGTGCGCGTGAATCTGTTTCTGTAGGCGGGTAATGCAGCTAGTCATGTACAAACACCAAAGTCACAAAAGTTTTGAAATATTTCGCAGATTTTCAAAAATGAAAGTATCTTGCAAAGCTATTTTGGTAATTTTGAAATTCTTTTCCAAAACTATTCTGTCAATTCGACTTCAGTGGAGTGAAACCTTTTACAAAAATCTAACGCACTTGTGTAAATTCCAGTATAATAGGGAAATTGTAGCTTGTTTGTTCATGAGATTTTCAAAGTTTTTTTGTTAATGTTGTAACTATTATTGGTGCTCTTGCAAAATCTGGAAGCACCTTAAGGTAATTGAAATTAAGCCATTTGCTTGTCATCTATAGAAACGATGTGTGTATATGTTTCAGCATTAATTTTATAATCACCATTGATTGGCATACAGTAAGTTGGAGATTGAGTATTGTTAATATATGTCTGTTGTAAACTCAACTCATTTGTCCAATACCTAGTACCTGAGAATGATTGCTTGATTAATTCTGACCATTAATCTAAACCAAGGTTGAGGAGTCTTGGTATAACTTTAATTATTCGTGTCTCCCACCTTGTCTGACATCATTGTTTTATTTGGGAGATCAAATTCTAATCCTTGATATTGACTGCTACTCATTGCAAAGCAACTATGGCATCAATAACTACATACCGTTAATACTTTGTTTCAATATAATTTGTACTGTGCATATTTTTCACATATCATCTTGCAAATATCGTCTTTATAAATTTCCTCATTGGATATGCTTTGCTCATAGGTTTATCATCTACTTGCAGTCTCAAAAAATAAATTGTTTTGAGATTTCAGTTACCCCAATGTGAAGCATCAGTACTTGCAACAGCGGAAAAAAGTACCAATTTAGTTGTTGCTTTAGAGAACGTAGCATAAAGCCAGGTTTCAGTTATATCGTTTGTGGCTTAATTGTCCTCAAGTGTGATTCTTGTTTGGGGTGCGATAGGTCCTTGGTTCAAATCCTGGTGAAGCTGAATAATCTTTTTCAGATTGATATGAAAGGAAACTTTTAACATGCTTTCTTGTTGCTTTGGAGACACTAACAAAATGTTAGAGGCTTTTATATTTTTCATAGCACTAGGAGTCTTGGGTACGTTTCTAGCTTTGAATGTAAGAGGTCATGGGTTTGAAACATGGTCAAGCCGGTCAAGCTGTATTAAGACTTGGTTCCCTCAATATGTCAAACTAACAATTATTTTAAGACTATTTTCATTTAGTTACTCATATTTGTACAAAGAATTAATTAAATGTTTCATGTCTGTTTTGAATTGGACTCGGATAGAACTGAAAAGAATGACTTTTTATATTTTTTGACATAGCTATGTTATATTCCTTTAAAAATATCCTTAATTTTTGACACGGTAATAACACTATCAATTAAAGAATGGTACATGAATGAATGCCCTCAAATCATTTCCTGTATACATTAAAGGCTTTTCTAACAGAATAGCTACTCAGCTATCATAGCCTTCTAACATTGACTATATATTAAGATCTTAAGCTAAGGTTTTTAATGAAGCGAGGCATGCGTACATTTATCTGCTATCAACAAGAGCTACCTGGCTCTGTCACTGCGTACACCAATAAAAAAGCTCCCACTTTTTTATATAGGCTATGTGACTAAACACTGAATGTTTCAGACGCGTACGTACACACTCTGATAAAATTGCTTTAGGATTATTTTTTGCTTTCTTATTTTTCATGAATGAAGTCATCCACCCTTTGTGCTTATTTTTTATATAGGTATGAGTTCAATCTTTACAAGTTGACAACTTTAGGGTACATCATATTTTTGAAACTTTCTAGGGGGATTTTGATAGACTATTTTTTTCTTGAATATTATGCTAAATTTGAGTTGTTGGAAAATTGAAAGTTTTATAGATTTTGATTTTGATAGATTATATTGGCAAGTAGTTTTTATCAGGGGCCGCATGAGAATCTCTGATTTTCTTAGAGAGCCTTCAACTTTTGATGGCATTTGAAGTGCACAATGTTCTCAATCAAATCTTTTGAATATATTACTGATAATAACAAGGGTATAGCACTCTGGAAATAATTACATTACGCTATGCGACATTGTTTCATATTGTTATTGAACTGTAATATTAATTGTCCAAATTTAGTCTAAATTGTGCTACCAAATAGCTTTACATATATACATTTTGGAGTCGTGTGCACTCAGTAAAAGAGGGTTACAATAAACTTGGACATGACTACATTGGCAATGATAATGAACTTAGATGATTTTTTAGATTTCATCTGAATAAAACAGTATTTTTCTATCATTTACAATTGTTGTTGATGTATGAGATGATCTGATTACCAAAATGTTTCAAGATTAAAATTGATAAAAATTGATTGCCTTTAAAACGCTCAGAGATTTCATAATAATATGACTATTTATAAATGGAAACAGAAAAATAAATATTTAGTAGCCATTACCTCTACTCACATAGACAGGTAGTAATAGACAGATAGATAGGCAGTAACTTGACAAGACTCATTTGTGTTTTTGTGACATGTCCTGTATTCATTTTTTGCTACTGCAATATTAGTTTGTGAACAAGAGGCTATATCCGGATTGGTTCTATCGATAAGTCAATGCATTAAGTGTTTTGAGGTTGTAGCTGGGTCAAACCATCACTGATTCTCTCTGGCCAACTTGTCAGATTTTCTTTGATTAAAATTGTTAATGCGAAGCTTGATGGTCTAGGGTATGATTCTGGTTTTGGGTGCAGAAATTGGTTTACAAAAATAATTTACTGACTTTCTATGAAGCCATGATTGATTGCTTCAACTGAGTACAGATGAATACCTAGCCTTACTTTGCAACATTAGATTAACTTTCCATTGAAGTTATTTCAAGTTAGTTAAGGAATAAATTCAAATTAAATATATATATTTTTTAATTTATTTTTCATATTTTTCTAGCCTCATCATTTTCTGTCAGAAAATCTGAAATATTTGAAAACTTTCTAAGTTGAATAATACAAATTTCTTCCACTATAGAGTCAGTATCCACCACAGTCATTGCATTTAGGAAGTTTGTCTGATGAAATGCATGTAAGTATGGATTTGACTGTATCAGCTTTATTATTCGCAGGCTTTTGTAATACATACTTACAAGATAGCTGAAACTCAATGAAGTAAGATTAAGGTCATTATTTAAAGAAATCTACTGATTTGGCTGCAGCTGGTGCTAGCATTGAATGCTTTCCTGTTTGCTTGTAGGTATGTTGAAACACACTATCACTACCTTCAAGGAGCTTTTATACCACATATGTAGTCATACACTATTCATTACCTATGGGGCATTACAATATTGGAAACACTTCATGTTTGTCATTTACCAGCGAAACTGTTTGCGCGCACACATAATGCTTGCTATTTTAAAATGAAAATCATAAAACTATAGACAGCATACAACTATAGACTATTAGACAGCAGATATTAATAGGTCAGACCTCTGCTTTTTATTCATAAACACAAAGGTGTGTATATGTGGCTGAGCTACTTTCATGGTCAGCATTGATTTCCATAAGCTAAAGATTGTATGTTGCTAAAACACTTTGTGGTAAACTAAACTCATAAACCCTTTGATGACGTTTGAATTGTACAATGTTCTCAATCAAATCTTTTGAATGTATTACTCATAATAATAAAGGTATAGAACTCTACTAATATTTATATTAGGTTATGTGAAACTGTGGTAAATTATTATTGAACTGTGATATAAATTGTCCAAATTTAGTCTAAATTGTGCTACCGAATAGCTTGACTTTTGAACATTTTGGAGTTGTGTGCACTGAAAAAAAGAGAGTTAAAATAATCTTGGTCATTACTACATTGGCAATGATAATGAATTTACACATTTTTCTAGATTTTATCAGATTATAACAGTATTTTTCTATCATTTACAATTGTTGTTGATGTATGAGATGATCTGATGACCAAAGTGTTTCAAGATTAAAATTGATAAAAATTGATCGCGATTAAAACGCTCAGAGATTTCATAATATTATGACTATGTATAAACGAAAATCGGAAAATAAAGATTTAGTAGCTATTATCTCTGCTCACATAAGCACATGGTTATATAATTGTGATAGTTTTCAGTTTGCAGTAGTCTAACAAGAATCATTTGTGTTTTTGTGATGGTGTTCTGTATTCATTTCTTAACGCTGCAATATTAGTTGGTGAACGAGAGACTATATCCACATTGGTAGTATCAATAAGTCAATGCATTCACGTGTTCTGCAGGTTGTAGCTGGGTCAAGACATCACAGATCAATTGTCTCTAGCCGACTGTGGAATATTTCCTCAGCCTAACCATAAAAAGGGCTCAGTGTGGTGTATGATAGGCAGTGCTGGGTAATAAACCAGGGATGAATTGTCTCCGCCTCCTATACTTTGACGACGCAACTAGCTGTTGTACGCTCGATATGATTGGCTGAAGCTTTCTCGCTGATTTCAAGACAATAGCCTGCTACTATTGTTAGTAGGAACGTAACTGCGGATCTCGGTGTACTGCGTGTAGTATATTATTGATTCGGGAGTAACAACTGCATTCAATGGTGAGATTTAACAATGTAACATTTCCACTCTGTTGTATTTAGTGCCTGAATCAGATTGCTAATAAACTACATGTATCTACCTAAGGATTAGTGGTAATCTTAAGCTTCTCACGTTATTGAAAAATTTCCATAATGTTTATAAATTGAAATGCAAGGATGTCCGTTGGCTTGCAACCTACACTAGGTAACGAGCAACACGACTTACAGCAATCGGCATCTCAAGAATATTCTCATCAATTGTTGTATGCATTAGAATACATAATGCTAAATAAATTGTTTTTAATCTGAATGAAACTGAAACTATTTATATTAAGAACCGATCAGATATTCTTTTTTCTCAGTTTTGGTTTGAAATGTGCCGATGTAGTCCGGTTGCAGACCGCGTTTGTGTCATTCATGCATTGCTCGCGCCTTTGGCTTCTATTAAATCTCAGCACACTTTTAGTTCTCTATAAGCTCAATCAGAGTAATAAATGTTGTCTTGTTTGTTTAAAATAAAAAGAGACAGTATAAGATAGCCTTGAACTTATCTTCAATGTGGGAGTCTACAAAATAAAAAGTCAGCTCAAAATATTGGGATCATGCGTGCTAATTTTACTGATAAAATGACAGGGTGTAGTGTTGTGCCTGTTTGTCATCTTTAAATAATTTTATTCTGTTCTTTCACACCGGTGGCAACAATAATAAAAATACTATTCACCTAGTTTACTAGGAGGTGAAAAACAGTGCATATATAAGATGTTGACATTTTTTGTACCATTGTCAGGCAGCATGCTTTGGGTCTGCTCTAACTAGTGGATGCCTGGCCGTGCCTGACATCCACTAGTTACAGCAATTCTTTTGCAAATATTTCCAATGCATTGCAAACAAATTAGTGCAAATTACTACACTAGTTGGAAATTTTTGATGTTATCAGTATAGGTCAGTTTGATATGTGTGACAAGCTAGGAATCCATCCGCTCTCAGTAATTGGTCAAATCCAATGAAGGTTAGCATATTGAAAAAGTTAAAACTGTGGCCTGCATATTTTTTGAAACATTCAGCCAAAATTTATGAAAAGAAAAATTGTTTAAATATGAGCTGGCACGCTTGAAGCTTTAGATGGCACGGCCACTCATCGATTAAATTTACACAATAACATATAGAGTATCCGAGCGAAGGACAGGAGTTGCCCATTAAGGTAACAATGGTAAATTTGCTGTAGGTTTAGACTAGTTTAGACTAGTTTCTGTTCATTAATAAAAATATCAGATAGAATTGCTAAATTTGTACAGTTTGTAACGGACTGCACAACTATGAACATTCTCAAATTAACCTACATGTTGATAGGTCATGCTAAGATTGATAGACTTTTACATGTATGTTTGAGTGTTTCTAAAATGGTAAAAGATCTGAAACAAGTTTTTTATTGTTACATTAACAACTTTTCGCTTGTCTATCCATTTTTATGACACAAATTTTAAATATCTGTCCATGCTACTTGTAAATTTATAGACACAAATTTTAAATGAATTAAAGTTTTCAATGGCTTTTGTGTAAAATGACTATAAAATTTATAAATGTTGATCAAGCATTCTAAAAGAGGACTATGTACTTATTAGTCTATAGAGTGAGTATATCGGAAATCGACGACGAAATATATTCTAGTCAGAGATAATCACATGTTTTTGTGTATGAGTCGACGGCGATCGGCGCTTTCGCATTTGATTCAGCTGCGACCGCGCGCTTTTGAGTCGATGGTGATCACGCGCTTTCACCTTCGAGTCGACAGCAATCGAGCGCTTTCAAAGTCGAGTCGAATGCGGTCGAAGGCGATTACGCACTTTTGCCCTTGAGTTGACGGCAGTCGCGCGCCTTCGACTGTAACGACAATCGCGCATTGGCGTGATCTAGTCGACATCAACCGTGTACTTTTGATAGAGTCGACACTTTTGTTACCATAAAATAAAAATTTATAACTACTTTATGTTGAAATAAAGTTTGTAGTTTTTCTATTTTTTTGCATAAGTGTTATTCCTGTCTGTAGAAATGGCCTCCCTGGATACATACAGCCTTAGTAGATATCTAAGAAACCTCTGTTCACCAGAAAGCATCTGTGAGCCATGATGATACAATGGGGTAGATGACAACCTGATCATGTCGACACAAACATCATCAGTCAAGGGGAGTCAGATGTCATGCTGCTTTATATGGTAACAATTATTACCTTATGCAGTGAAACCTCAACATGTGAGCCTGATGCATAGGCCGAGCTCGTATGTCAATTTTCTAGTATTTCAAATCAATTTGTCTGGTATGTCTGAAAATATACTAATTAATCTGTTTCAAACCAAATACCTAAAGACATGATGACAGTCATATTACATTTAAAAAGTACTTTTGTTGTTATAATTCACTACCTACGAAGTAACAATTACCTATCTAGTGGTTATTATATGCAACAAACTAACAGTGTTATGTTGCAGTACATAGCATAGTCTATGATACAGTAAGTAGTATGCGGTATAGAGTTCTTACCTTCAAGACAGACATAGTGGCTAATGGTCTTTTAAATTAGACATGACAGCAACACATTTGGTATGTTCCAATTTTGTGACACTAAGTAACAGAAATTATCCTTAAATTTACTTTGCCATAACTTTGACTTCTATACCCACATTTGAAATAAGTTTTTATTTTACGTTCTGAAACATTTTAATTTTGTTTTTATTTTTTCTTCAGATTTGGCATTCGTCTCGCTTTTATTTTTGACAGCCTTCGTTAAAACCTTTAAACAGATCCGATAAATCATGCCAAGTGATGCTATATTCTCGTAAGTGGCCTCTCACATCCTAGTCAAGTCAAAAATTGTTTCCTCCGTTTGTATCTTAACTTTCTCCTACGTTGAAACCATCGCGTGTCGAGGAATCAACTTAATTTCGCGTAAGCTGACTCTAATATTCTAGAATGTTCTCAACTAATAATAGTTTGAGTCTGAATCAAATTCTGTTATTACCGAATAAATAGCAACTTTTAAAATTTGAAATTTTTCTACTCAATCCAATAATAGAGTCTCTCGACACGTCTTGAACAAGCATTGGTATAACACACGATATTATTTGTGTAATGGCTGCACACTGCAACTGGAGTTGTACAGTAGTACAGCAAAGCGTTTCAGTGCGTAAAGAACCGCATGGTTTGGCATCAACGGGTTTTACGGAATACATAATTACGTCACAGTAAATAAAATAATTTAGTAGCAAAATAGTTACTACTTTATCACTATTAACTATTCCATATTATATATTCCTTTTTTTACTCCAAGCTGTAATTACAAACAGTAGAAAGCTCCCAAAGAAGATGACCTCTCTTCTTGGCTACATGCCAGTTGACCTAGTTAATCAGTGACCAAGAGAGATAGATATTGTTGCAGTAGTGTTTGCTGGCTTGAGAAGACGTTATGTCAGACACAATGTCTCAGCTGGTTAGAAGCTTCTGTTGCTCTCACCATGCATTATAACTATTTAATTTCTGCTCTAAACTTAAAAAAGAAAATATGTAATTATCCATTTATAACACTTTGTTTCCATATATGCTGTTAATATGCATGTTTGTATAATCCGTAAAATAGAAACTGTACGAACCCACAAGTTAAACAAATTTGGTTTCTCGCAATTTGCATCAAATGGTCCATGCTTGCGCCTGGAATCTGCGCTTGTCAATAATGAACACAAAATGCTGTACAATATATTCCATTTTAAACATTTTTTACTCTTTAATTGGTCGTATTTTGAAAGCGTGCAGCTAAGTGAGACAGACGTGTGCTGCTATGATCTCTAGTGTAGAGTTCCTCATCTTTTTAACAAATTACTAGTGAATTCTATTGAAACACCTATCATACAGCAACTCTACCTGTGTGCACTCTCAAATCAGCATCAAGGAATCATAGTGTCAATCAATTATGAGAGTTGATATGATGCTATTGGAAACTCCACACACAGTAATATTCCTTCTTTTTTGAGTTTCACTTCAAAAACAAAGAACATATTGTCAATTCCACAGAAGATTTTGTGCTGATATCATATTCGTTTCATATATCTTATAGCAGTAAAAGTGTTCAAACCAATTTACAATTTAAAATGTTACTTTTACAATTTTAAAATGTGAGGAGAATTGGTTTCAACAACAAAATTCTATTTAATTACATTAACGCTATGGGCTGTCATGGGCTATGGTCTGATGTATCTGCTGTAGAAATCCATAAGCAAGCAATCTGCCCAATCTCTGCAATGATTCTAGTGTTAACCTGCCTTGGCTGTGTGCCAATATTCTATAAATAAACTAGGATGACTAATCCCTGATCTGGGTAGCTGGGCTGTTCATCGCTGAGTGAAATATTATAGCCTCTACCATAGATATAGTAAACCCTCACTTGTTTTGATTATTCGCATATCTAGGGTTTACTATATCTATGGCCTCTACAGTCATACTGTCAATTTACTCGTGTCTTAAGTTGGATGTTGGGACACTCGTATGTCCGTGTATGACTATTATAACCATAGTCTTGTCACTTTTTGTTCTTATCACAGGTAAATCTATAGTTATACTGCGTTAAAATAATATTTGTAGTTTTTTCTATTGTGTTTTTGCAGATGTACTAATCTCAAGTGTCCATTGAAATCATCTCCCTGAAGATATACAGATGATGCGGAGCTCTAACAAACCGCTGTTCAAACGAAAATATCTACAAACCGTGATAATGGCAGGGAGATAGGAACCGTAGAGGCAGATCAGCAGTTGATACAGTGTGTTATGAGAATAACGGTTAGTTTATACTCCATGGAAGTATGTAGGCCGATCGCATGATTAAGCTAAAATCATTACACAAGAGATGATGGTGACTTAGTTTTACTAGCGGATATAAGGAAGCAGCGTGCATGACCCACACATGACTTGGTTAGTGTCAGACTATATCCTATCGTTACTATTGTTACATGGCTCACTTAGTGTGGGCATCAATATTGTGTGCATTGGTGTGCATTCACTTAGTATTTAGTATATCGGATATTTGTAAACAACGACTGGAAATCAGTGGCTGTCAGTTGCAAAAATCAAATCGTAATGTTACAAGCCTGCTGGGCTAGATGATGGAAAATTGGAGAAACCCTGGAGAACTCCAGGGTCGCTGCTAGTGCTTTATAAAATTGTGACATAATATATACGTGGTAATAATAAAACAATAAATAATAGTATATAAAATTAGTAGCTAGAAGTTGCTAGTCACACAAACTGAACTGCTGGTTTAGTCACTCGCAGTTCGTCTGCAGGGGATTCAATATATTAGTCACAGTAAAGAGTCAATGGAATGTAGTGAACTTTTTTATCTAGCACTCCCTTTTCATTTATTTCTGTTATTTATTTATTGCTAAGTTTATCAAATTTCTTATCATAATTTTTTTAAATTGAACAGTGATGCTGGGCATTGGGGTTTAATGCTATTCACTGCCATTTTATATTCTACTGAAACAATAAACAGCTCTCTAAAGAAGCTAGGCTAATCTCTTGGCTACATGCCAATTCACCTAGTTGTAGTATCAGCCAATAGGAATAGGTACTGTTCTAGTTGCCTTTGCTGGCTTGAGAAGACAGCATGTCAGACACAATGTCTCAGCTGGTAACAGAACCTTCTGTTGATCACCGCTTGGATTTTAATAGAAAACTTGTGGATGTCCATTTATATCACTAAGTTTCCATGACTCAGTTAATTTGCTAGTTTGTACCATTCGCGAAATTGAAACGGCAAAAAACAGCGAGTCAAGCAAATTTGTTACTCACAAATTTTTGCCGAATGTTTCATGTTACGAAAGATGGAAATGGCGCCTCAAAACGTGTGATGAAAATGTGTGAGAAAATGCAATGCAAGCTATTCCAGTTTAAACCTTTTTGTACTTTAAATGTCTGCTGCGAAATGAGACAAAAGTATGCCGTTATGACCTCTGGTATAGATAGAATTCTTCATCTTTGGCGATCCACATAAAAATTGGAAATATTAAAGTAGGCTTATATTCTTTGGCCAACCTTCTTGTATCCTACCGCGTTTAAAGTAGTCATTTTCAACTTTTTCTTCAGCTGTAGAGACGCTCCTATAATTGTTAAATTTATTTAAATCTGGATTGTTGAATATTGAACCCTGGTCATCATTGTCAATGCGTGTCAGTAACCCTGGCAATTTGTCCAACGATTTGAAGTTTTTAAACTTTTATTAAATAAATCTAAATAAGCTTATAATACAATGATATTTGGTGAAACACTAGTAAAAATGTTGGGCAAACCCAAAGCAAATGTCATCAGAAAAAAAACAGTATTTCATCATTATTCGGGCTAAAACTATAAAAATTTGTAAGGTTTTAAAAGCTCATAAAATATCTATGATAGCATATCCATCGAGCGCGCGTTCTTCATCATTTCATAGCTCAAAATAAACTGGAAAATTATAGTCACTATCATAAAATTCTTCATTTGCATCAGTCATCTACGACCTACCAACAAACGTGTTTTATTGATTTTTTCGCGATATCGTTCCAATTTACATTGTTATTATAACGAACGGAGTGGATAAAGATGATTGAAAACTGTTATAAGTGGATGAGAATTTTCTGGTCTAATGCCTTACCCAACAATAAATTTGATTGATTTTAGCCGCTACTTTGAAATGGCATTTCTAAACCAAGTCGTCTGAATGCCGGTTAGGTTTTCTGGAGCGCCCTAAACATTGCTGGAACACCGGTCCTTAAGGTTCGAAAGGTTAAAAGTCGAAGAACTTTTTTATCCATTCTGTGTTAATTTGAAATATTTACTTGAGCTCTCCTAGCCAGTCATGACAAAGCAACAGGAGTAAATATTAAGCACTCCAAGTACATACACACTAGTGTTTATCACTAGGGCCAGCTGCAAAGAATTCAAAGTCAGCGAATTCTATCCATGATCCTCCGATGTACTTTTAGCCTTTACTCAACACACATGACTTCCCTTTGTGATATGCATGACCGTTAGTAGAATTGTTGTTGAATTCCTTACATATTTGTAAAACTTGAACATTGGGGTTAATGAATTATTCTTTTGTATTGCTCATGATGAGATGGTGCAGTGATTTTCTATATTCATTGGTTATAGGTACAGAAGTGCAGTGGTAGGAACGTCTCATCTCTGCTACACATCTGGTTGTATTCAGATTGATCTCTACTATTATTTTCATGTATCGTCTTGGCATGGACTAGAGGTGAGTCAAGATCTCATGGATATATTAGCGGTTTGGCTTAAGCCTGGTTTCTATATGACAGCGCACGCATCTACGCCGCCCGGTGATTGTGCGCAATGCATTTCTTGGACCGCGATGCAGTGTTTCCATATCGCGCGTAGGCGCCGCGCTTGCATTGGACGGGGTAGATAATTTCCTTACTTTTTTTGTAGGAGAGACATATTTCTTCGGAAAAACAGTTCTCCTTTGCGAAATTGCGCCGTCATATGAAAACCATATGGGTGCGCACGTCGCGCGATCGTCGTGCGTTGACGTTGCCATATCACAGCTGGCCTACGCACGACGTCGTGCGCCTTGTTGCGGACCTTGCGCTGTCATATGGAAACCAGGCTTTACACTCTGAGGCTTTACACTGAGTTCGAAAAAATTGTCTGCAAGCGAATAACGCTATCGTTTTTGTAGTGTGACCCAATTGCAGACCCCATTTTTTAATAGAAAAGTATTAATCAGAAATATCTTAGACCCAAAGTTGAACAATTTTAATTTAAACCACCAACAATAAGTTTAAGACAATGCTTTCAATTTTTGTAATCTTAAATTGAAGAAACAGCAGTATCGTTCTGTGAATTTTGAGTAAAGTAAAAACTGACTTCTTTGTTTGTTCTGAATGACAGACTGATATCATAAATTGATGATGTCAAAATTTTGGTAGAATCTGTTAACTCTGTGATACGTTATCAAATGCTTGTGTAGGTACTAAGATGAGCCGTTATGAAGCCAACATATGCCAGACAGACCTGTCAACCCGGTCCACTGCAAATGAGAGAGAAATGAGCCTCTAAAGACTCGCTCTAGCAGAAACGTATTTAAATGGGAACCAAGGCAGGTTAACATTGTATCTCAGCTCTAAAGTTATGCTTAACCCTTTCGTGGGCGAATTTTCAAAACTAAATCAGGCTCCCATGGGCGAATTAATTTTCCAAAAAATCAATTTTTTTCAAAAGGTTCATGCACTTTTCTGTGTGTTATTATGTGCATATCTCTATGTTTAAAGTTGCATATGTATACATGTATATGTCCATAGGCATATATATATATATATATTATAAACAAATAAAAATGTATAACATAAAATATATGCTTTTCATAATAATTGTCTATTTACGAATGATATTTTCGAAAGCATTCTCCTTTACAAAGGCCACATCACAGTCTTTGCACCATGTACTTATTCGTGCAACAAAGAGCTCCCACAAAAATGTACTTCCTGGATTGACAGGCTCAAAAAACTTTTCAAAATACTCTACTAGTTGAGCATCTACTGGAGTAAATACTGGGCCTGTCACTGCTCTAAACTGCTGAATTGTAGGAGATTTATCTCTGTTTATGTTGGTTATATTCTTCCAGGCACTGGCATCCCTCCTACTCACATCTTCATCATTACTGCTACCAGCCTTTTCATCACTGTCACTTCCAGATGTAAAGTCATTACAATCACAATTCAAACCTGATTCACTGTCATCTCTTGCTACTAAATCTAAAAAGTCACTGTCATCTCTGAATCTCTTAGTAATTTCGGGACTAGTACTTGCTTTATGAGAATAATCTCGGGAGGTTCTTTTAGAAGTCGCCATGACGGTAAACTAAAGTCAAACTCTCAAAAAATTCGGTAAATAAAAGCTAAAACCGAAGCAAGAAAAATAAAAGTTGATAAATTATTTAGAACAATTTTCTAATTTTTTTCGAAAATTTATTTATTCATCACTGCTAAAAACGATGGTTTTTTCTTCAACCTTGAAGTCAATTTTTGAGGCTAACCGAAAATACTATATCATAGCTTGCTATTGGTAAAAAAAGTAAACAAAAAACGGCATTTAGCTAACCAGAAACGGCAATAATAAAATACGTTACCGAAACGACAAAAACGTCGCACTGCCCATTAGCAGCCGTATCGCAAAGCGACAAAAACGTCGCACTGCCCGCGAAAGGGTTAAGTGTATTACAAAAATAAAAACAAATTACAGGCAACTTTTACGAACCTAATGCTCTACATTCAGTTCTGCAAAAAACGTTGTATCATATCCATGGTGATGAACATAACATATCACAAAACTCTCAAAATTTTACTGTAAATGAATGTAGTAGTTAAACAGGAATGTTATATCATGTCTACATTTGAGTCTGCGCTGATTTGAGATGAGGTAGCCTGCTGCTCCTCGAGGTTTCCAGTTTTAGGTTTTGGCTGACTTTTAAGACTTTTGAGTAGGTCAGCTTTCAACTCTGTTTCAAAGCAGCAGGTAGGAAAGTTTGTTTTGGTGGCTATCAGAGCATTCACTGTTTGAGAAAATGGGTCAGCCCTAGCCTCGGTGTGTATTTTTAAGCATAGAAAAAACGCTCTCTGTTGCTGCATTACTGTGAGGCATGCAGAGAATGGTCCTCATTGAACTCGTCAGTAAGGGGTAACACTACTGCCATAGCATCACAAAAACTTTGCTTGGCAAAAAATTACCAAACGGTAATTCTAAGCACGAAGCCATAAGAATGCGTTTTTGGCTAAACAGCGAGTCTTTCGTTATCCTAGATTACGCGAATTGCGTTAATACTATAGCAACTGATAATAAATGGTTGGGTATTTTATATTAGAGCACAAAACATAAATCCGGCAGTTTACTGGAAGATCTTATTTTTGCGGAAGAGTAATCTCACTTCCAGGAAGGTCCCTCAAAATCCGGGAGAGTTGACAGCTAAAACTTTCCAATTTGTAATTGGATAATGATGTATTGTGATCCCAGTGTAATTAGTATGGTTACGATTCTCATGAAATTTGAATTTTGTTAGCAACTTTTTTACGTAATTATAATAATGGCTTGTATATTAAAGAAAACTGGTCTCCTTTCATATAGCAATTGTAGAGTCTAGCCTGACCATAGAAACTCTTACCTCAAGGGCGTTTTCCATGTAATAGACAAGCTTTGTCGTAAATGTGTTGATGTAGAAACTTATGCTATATTACCTGTTGCAGAAAAAAACTGAATAGAATGGTGTATCACAAAACGGTGACGGGCTTTATAAAATGTTTGAAAAGGAAATGACAATCAGGTTTCTGAAGAAACTTTCAAGGGAAAACTTGGAATTAATTTATTTTAGCATTATTATTTCAACATGTCCCTATGTTTGTTTTATGAGTCAAAAATGTGCTGCATTTGATGATGGTGGCGGTTGTCTTCTCTCGGCTTAGTGCGATCGCAATTAGTGTTAACGGGCAAACAACCCCAAGTTTAACCTTTAAACTTATGACATTATTCAATGCATTGAAACATTAGAATTTAATACTTGTTCTATAATGTTTGTAGATTCGACTAGCACTACTAAGTCCACTTGTAGACTCACTTCAATGTCAACCACTACTGTCTCTTACAGTAAGTATGGCTGCCTATTGTAGTCAGACTTTTATTATCTATTGTTAATCATATGTTGGTTCTATGCACATAAAGCTATTTATAGTTTTGTAGCTTTAAGTTTTCTATCATAGAACTATTTATAGTCTTTTAGCTTTAGGGTTTTTATCATAGTCAACGACAATTGCTTGCTTTTGCAGTCGAGTCAATGACGATTGCGTCCTTTGCCGTCGAGTCCACGACGATCGCTCGCTCGCTTTCCCAGTCGAGTCAACGACGCTCTTGCGCTTTTGCTTTCAAATCAATGGTACGCTTTCGGGTTCGAGTAGACAGCAATCATGCGATTCTGCATTCGAGTCGACTGTGATCACGTATTTTTGATCACTCGTATTATTGCTTGCTGTTTCTATAATATTTAAATCTACAATTATTTGATGTTAATATAGTGTTTGTAGTTTCCGTACTGTTTTTTCCAGAAATGATCTTGTCTGCAGATATTGCTCTCCTGGATGTATACGTACCAATGTAGATCTACCAGAAACTGTGGTTCAATTGGAAGTATCTCGAGTCGGAGTAGATTATTAATTGATCCTGTCGACACTAACATCATCAGCAGAGGTGAGTCAGAATTTCATGCTGCATTTCATGGGAATAGTGCTGTACGAGAAAACGATATTGTACCAAAGGTGTTGATTTTGTGTGGGATGATATCATTTAGGGCGTTTTATAGGTCGATTCTGTTGTCGGGTGTATTGACGTTTTCAATATCATGTTAAGACGATAAATATCTGTGTTTAATTGGCAGAATCAACATCGACTATGGCCGGCTTTCGTGACTCCATATCGTCACAGCAATAGTTCCTGAAAACATGTTTGCGAGCCTGCAGATTTCATTGCTCTTTGAGAATCCTTTAGAGACAGACTGGCTAGGTAGAAATAGGTTTCATGAAAGCTTCCTAATTAAAGTTAGAGAGAAAAGACAACTTCTATTTTGTTTGGTATTAAGACGCGATTATCTCCCTTGTATCTCTGTTTTTGGTGAAACGTCACAATAATCTATATCCAGAGAGCATAACACCAAAGTTCACAGGGCCAATATAGATCTTTTGGCATGTGGTATGATATCGCGCAGCGCTACATGGGAATAATTTTACCAGATACAGTAATAACTCAACATTTGAGCCCAATGCCTTTAAAAACCGAGCTTGTATGTCAATTTTTAGTTTTCCAAATCAATATGTCTTATTTAACATAATTAAGTTCTAAATAATGTTTCAACCCTTTTAACCAAATACCATTAAATCATATTACATTAAAAAGGTATTTAGTTCACAATGGTTACGGTTAACTAAAAGTTCACTGGTGGTTGTTAGCTGCAACAAACTGTAACAGTATTATGTAGCATAATATGAAACAGCAGTACATAGCAGTCTATACAGTAAGTAGCATACTGTATGGAGTTCTTACTTACGAGACAGATGTAGCGGCACAGATGGTAGTTTGACACACAGCACAGACAGATGGTAGTTTGAAATAGACATGACAGCGACACGTGTGGTACGCCACAATGTTTTGACACTGAAACATAAATTAGTTTACATTATTTTATCTTATGCTACCCTAAACATAGTTAAAATTTTGTTTTTTAAATTTCAGTTTTTGTATTTTTTCTCAGACTCGGAACCCGTCATCGTGCTTTCACTTTTGACTGGCTTTGAAACTTTCAAACTGACCCGATGAAATAGGCCGAGCAATGCTATTCTCGTAAGCTGCTCCCACATCTTAGCCAAGTCAAAAACTTTCGTAAGCTTGTATCTCAATTTTCTGACACGTTGAACACTCGTGTGTCGAGGTATAACTGTATACTCATGTGTACACACTACGCGGATCTCGTAAGTCAATAGGTGCTTTTGAAACAAAGTTTACATTATTTGTATTACTCATTCATAAGCCGACTCTAGTATTCTAGAATGTTTTGGATTAATTATATTTTGAATACAAGTCAAATTGTGCTATTACCAAATAAAAACCAACTTTCAAAATTCAACCATTTTTCATTCAACACAATAGAGTTGTTTGAGATGTTTAACACGAGCTTTGGTATGATGCACAGTATTAAACTGGAGTTTACTCTTTCCCCACTACAACCGCATAGTACAGCTTGGCAAAGCATTTCAGTACAACAAAGAACTGCATGATTAGTGGGTTTTACGGAATATGTGATTATTTCCCGGTAAAGAAATTAATTTGGTGGCCAAAGAGTTACTACTTTATCACTATTAACTGTTCAATATCATTTTTAGCATTTTATACTCTAATCTATAAAAAATATCAAACAGTAAACAGCTCCTTCAGAAGACGAATGAGTCTCTTGGCTCCATGCCAACTGACATAATTACTTAGTAGCCAATAGGAATAGATACTGTTGTAGCAACAGTGGCTGGCTTGAGAAGACGTTATGTCAGACACAATGTCTCAGCTGGTGTTGATCACAGCTTGGATTTTAACTTTCACTACTCATCTAAATTTGCTATTCTAACCAAATTAATTCAAACAGATTTTTGAGAGGCCCATTTCAAAAACAGCATCGCTCAGGCTTTTTTGACAAATCAGGTTGCAAAAGGTTCTATTTAGATCGCATAAAACTTACTGTGAAAGCGAGGCCGAAAACACATCAGTGATAAAAATTCAGCAGTGGCAGTGTTGAAATTTCGTAAGATAACTAAAATACATAATGACACTTAGCATCAAGTATCTGTCTAGTAAGTTAAGTTTTTTAAAGTTAAATTCAACATTTAATTTATACGTCTGCCTCGAAAGTAAGAACTACCTACAGTAGGTATTGTCCTGCTGTTGGTCTTTATGACTCATCACTATGGAGTAATGAGCACCCTACTAGCCTCTAGTAGCCAGCTTGCAGCCTACTGGCTAGGCAGACGCCTCACCATTATATCTATCGGTACTGGCGCAAAACCGGAAACAATAGAAAATTTAGCCGAGTAAGTTAATGTAAGTTTAGTAAAGAATCGAAACTCAGCTTAAAGTGTGTGTTCAGTGAGCTAAATTAATTCAGGTAAATTTCAAATTTAGTGTACCGAACGCATCGCTGTCAAGTCTCTATTAGACCTCCTCTGGCCACTACATCTGTCTCAAGAGAAAAGTCTTGTAGTAGCGTATATGGAATTGTTACATTTTATTTCATGTTTTAGCAACAAAGTATTTGTTACTTTTTTAGCATGGGCAATGAATTATAACAACAAAATAACGTTTTTTCACTGTAATATCTTGTTTAATATGGGGTGTTTTCATTGTGTAGTAACAAATCAATTTGTAATTAGGTGTTTTATATAAGAAATTGTGCCTTGAGAAATGAGTAAATTGTCACACGAGCTCAGTCTTAGAACGCATTAAGCTCCTATGTAGAAGTATAGTATATTGTAGCATACTTGGTACTAGCTCACTTAGTCTGGACATCAGTATTGTATGTACTTTTGTGTATTTACTTAGTATTTAATGTGTTGGATGTTTGTATAATAGGAAAACAGTTAGTTGCTTTCTGTTGCCAAAATTCTGTCTTAATGTGAGTTCATTCAATATGCTTTCATGATGGCCATGTTCTCCTCAATCTGCAAGGTGAAACTGGCAAAAATCGCAATTCAACTGATTTACATGTATACAGTCAAACATGGATAACTCGAACTTCAAGGGACCGAGCAAAAGTGTTCGAATTATCAGAGCATTCAAGTTATCAGAGCACTGTCACAAGTCCATATATTTACTTATTTATTAGTAGATACATGTACATATACAAACTATAATATAAATCAAAAGCACAAATGGCTTGTTTCAAATTAAATGCTTCTAATGTAAAGTTTAAAACGTTTTCATGAAAAAGTATAGAGATTTTTCTATCACTTGAGATTGGTTTGTTGTTTGAGGTGATGTTATTGCCAGGACGTTTTTCAGATTGACATTGGCAAAACTTGATCGTTGTTGAAATGCTCAAAAGAAAAGACATTTTTTTCTTTTGGGGTTTTACCCACCATCAATTTTGCCGTTTTTTCTTGAAGTTTATGCAGATTACTTTACTTTACCTGGGATTCGTTAAGAGCAACACTCCGAGGCAGTTCAATTAGAAGTTTTACGAGGTTTTACGGTACATTCTACCGTACAGGATGAATTTATTCGCGGAGTTATATTTCGCGAAAATTGTCTTTTCATGCATATTCGCGGATGAATTTATTCGCGGCTGAAAACTGCCACTCTCTAGGAAAAGTTAACTCTATTGCGGCTAATAATAGAGTTATTCCTACGCATGCGCACACTGCGTGTTCCGGTTTATACTTGGCTTACAACTGCGAGGCGATCGTGCTAAGCTACGGTAAAAATTTTTGCTGTGTCCAGAGGTTTTCACGAATAATCATCGCTTTTGAGGCCTTTGATAAGCCAACAACTTGTGGTGAGTAATGGTTTTTTTTAACCATTTACTAAATTAATAATTGAATTTTACTTCAGTGAAAGGCAATGTTTATTTTTCCATCCTTACCGCTTCGTTATTCATTTTAGTGTGAGAGAGGAGCCCAATAATCTGCACGATCTATTTGCAGTAAAGCTAATAAACGCAGACTGCGCAACGGTTGGTCATCTACCCTGTGAAATAAGTATAGTAAGCAGCTTTTTTATCATATCCGGAGGTACAAGACTGCAATGGTGGTGGATGTTATTCCTAGAAGATCACCAATCATTCAGGGATGTATTGAAATTGAAGTGACCGCAGCTGCTAACGAGGAGAATATATCTGTTTTTAAAAAGGAACAAGAACGCCTTTACGATCACAAACTTTTGGCCAACCATCAGAATGTTGCTATAGTAAGCCATGAGGAGATTTCTGATGATAACTGACTTACCAGCCACGTAGTAGTGAGAGAATTGCCTTTAACATCTACCCAAGACAGTGACAACGATATACCGCTGCTAGCCTGCTATTACCAAAATGACTAGTCAGAGAGCACCATTCCACACCAGTACTTATCAAATGTATCAGTTTAATTTTATTGCAAGACAACCACCATTATGGGTGAAACTTTTTATTTACTCCATTCATTGTTTGTAAAATTTTATTTGTATTTGAAATACATTAGTTGTTCACTCAAATTTGTAATTAATTATAATATATTTATACATAAAAATATCTCTAAAAATCCTTGAGAAATATCTATATATATGAATTTATTTCAAATACATGTATATATATAATATATTTAATGTTCTATAAAATATGTAATTATAGTGAGTGGTCAGGCCTACTGCTAACAGCACTCTACGCTCTAAAGAGTGTGGAGTGTTATAACTAACTAAAGTGTTGGAATAAGTTAATGTTACTTATCTTTCTTCCAAATTGATGTTTTACTCTGGGGTCACGACAGGTCTGCTCCGTGCTGGTGCACTCTTCAAGTGACTTGTGTTAAATTCTGGATTTTAACACGTTTTACCTTAAGAGAGCACCATCGCGAAACAGACCTGTCGTGACCCCAAAGTAAAACATCCATCTGGAAAAAAGATAAGTAACATTAACCTATTCCAACACTCTAGTTAGGGTAGTAAAATATGCATTTATACACTTTAACTATCTCTACATTCTACACATTTCTGAATAATGCAATCATGGTTCCAATATCCCTGCCTTGGTGAATCCATTTCGTATGGTCACCCTCTGCGATGGTAACAAAAAGTGCCTGTATGATTCACACAACCATTTGGCATGTATTTCTCTGAGCTGGGTTACATTTTTCATCAGTGATGCAACCTTCTCATACTGATGGCCGACCTCCATGATTTGTTCTGTGTACCTGTGAATCAAAAAATTATGCTTAGATCAAACATTCTGCCATTTTATAGACAATTACAATTGATGCAAAACAGGTTTTCCAAGCAAATGCTATTTGCATCCAATACTTCAACATTGCAAAGAGCGTTTGCAGAGGCTTTAAAATGTCTTCGCTTACACAATTTTTTTATGGCTTCGCAGTCAGGCTCATTTTAAATTTATATGCTTACCATTGGGAGAATTGTGATTTGATGAAGTCTTTGAACGGTTTATTGACTGAGAGGTCTAACGGCTGCAGGATGTCAGTCATGTTTTTCGGAATCTAAAACAAATTGCAGTTAAATATTGATTGGCCTGAACTAAGTTGTATGGCCTAATTTGAACAACATTTCTATTTGTGAAATGAAATTATTGCCAATACAGTACTATATATATACATAACTATACCTTGCAAACAATGAAACGAAGAACAGGATTTAGCTATGTTATAAAACTGATACACAAATTTAGGAAAGTATCAATTTAAAATCTAGGCTTACCTGCACGCAGATCACATTCATGGAGCCGAGTTTGCTTTTGAAATTATCAGTATTGTGTGCTCGAAAAGCGTCATAAAGAAGAAGAGCTGGCGTATCTGGTTTGCCAAGACGAGTCCTCGTTTCATCTAAGTATGGCTGAATGATATTCTCCACATATTTGATCATTGTCTCCTCGTTGGCCCAGTGGCTAGGGTTTGCTTGTAAATCAAAGCCTGCAGGCATTTTGTGCTGCGGCAAACTTTTGGCAGTTTTACCTGGGTAAATAACCTGATAGGGAAGCATCGTACCGTCCATAGACACTGCTAATACAACAGTAACCCCTCTTTTGTCGCTAAGGCCGTTAATGGTTACCTTTTTCGAGCCCTTGGGGGCCATGGTTTTATCTGAGACTGGCACATAGTTGAGTGGTGTTTGGTCCCAATTAAGGATCAGACACAAAGGAATGTTTTTTGCCATCACATGCTGGGATATCTCACGTGTAAAAGTTAGTGACATTTCCTCTATGTAGTCCGTAGGGAGCTTAAGTTTTCCAGTAGTGGCCTTCCTTTGTGTGTGTCCCATTCTCTTGAACAGCGACTTTGCCCAGCCCTCAGTCAGCTCAATGCTACCTCCATTTTCCTTAAGAAGACCTGGGTTTCCTTTGCTAATAACTGCTCTTGCCACGCACTGAGCAATCCGCCGATTAACCACGCCACCAGCTGTGCGAATTTGTTCAAGTTTTTTGATAACAAGATTGTCCATTTTGTTTCCTAATTTCTTAGGGCGTCCACGCTTATCATCAAACTTGTCATATAAACATGACACCACATGGATTTTGGGATCATATTCTTCCTTGAATTTATTTTTTAATGTGTCAACTTTCTCCTTGTAGATTTTCAGCCACGTTCGTACAGTCGATTCGTTTTTAATATTTGGAAATTTTCGCAAAGTAGATGCTGTGCCATAGGAACACGCATGTTGGCAAATGGTAAGGCGTTCACTATCGGTGTAGTTCGAATATTTGTCTCTAGCTTTCGTGACAGGAATGGATGCTGTTTCACTCTTAATCTGTAGTAAACACAAAAAGGAAAAATATTAACAAGTGTACAAGAAGTACAAAAACAATAGCTGAAGTATCGAATAAAAGCGATCGGTTTTAAACAAGATAATGAACTAATGCAGTTAAGTAATTATGGAAAAAAACGATTCTAAAAATCAAATACATACCATGATATCCAGATCAGAATCACTAGAGTCATCAACTACAGTTTTAGAAGTTGATGCAGTCGATTTTAATGTAAAAAACTGTAATATAGATTTTTGCGAAGCCATTCTGCATAACACGTGGCAACATTGAATAATTCTATAAAGAAGTGCGATGCATTAGCAATGGGGTTAACTCGAAGCCCCGGCGATGCTTTTAAAAAAAAATTGGAACTCGGCTACGTTTAGTACTTCTGCTTAACGGCTATTTTTGCGATGATGCCATTATGCATAACTTGTAAAAACCTTGCATAATTTTGTAAAGAAGTGTGATGCAATAGCAATGGGGTTATCTCGAAGCTCCGGCGATAATTTTAAAAAAGTTTTAGAACGCGGCTACGTTTAGTACTTCTGCCTAGCGACTAGTTTTTAATTTAAGGCAGTAGTTGTTCTCTCTTGTGTTTAAAAATAGAACAAATTATTCACGGCATTTAATAATTCGCGGAATTGTCTGCTCGCGAATTCGCGAATTTTTATATCCATCGGATATTTTCATCCTGTACGGTATATCACTCACGCTTTTTTAATAGATACTTATTGAATGTACACACGTATTCTGTGTTTAGGTCAAACGATGAATAGTTTTTTGTAGCTCAAACAACGTATACGTTTAATTACAACATTTTTTAAGACGTTTTAAACATTCAACATTCCGACGTTGATTCAACACGGAATCAACGTCGGAAAACTATTCATCACGGGTTAGCCGAGTCACGCACTCAAGGATTTTCGCCACGCACATACAAAACAACATGCGATTTTTGTTTTGTATGTGCGTGGCGAAAATTCTTGCGCGCGTGACCCGGCTAGCCCGTGCTATTCATCGTATCGCTGTATAAATCAAATTTCACCAAACTTTTAGAAAAGTCGTTGACAAAAATATTTTGCCGATGGTGGTAATAACGACGCTTATGAATTACGAAAAGATGAAGTTTACCTCTATGGCTTTGAATAAAGTGATTTTCTAAAGCGAAAACAACCGTTTCGGTAGCTGTTGGGCAAAAAAACAGTTCGAATTAACAGTGTTGAATTCGAGTTATCTATAGCAATTTATCATTACGTGGGAACGGACCAAAGGAAATGTTCGAATTAACCATTTTTTCGAGCTATCCGTGGACGAGTTATCCATGTTTGACTGTACAAATTTTTATTAAATGTTTTATGTTTGTGAATGATGGAAATGGCACTTACAAATGATGCGCAAAATAATACCGAGCAGGATATTACATTCTAAACGTTCTCACACTTCAGTTGTTTTATTTTGATTAGAGTAGTTCTGAATATGCTCTTGTTTAGAATGCTGCTAAGTCTGACAAGGTTGTGCTAATTATTGACATGTAGGTCAATAATTAGCACAATCTAATCAGCACAACAAAGCCCCTTTTAATCCACATCATGCAAATGTCCATTAAAATACTTTTTAATGGACATTAAAGAACTTGAAGGTCTCTCAACGTGTGCACAACTCCAATTCATCATCATTCGCCTCATGGCACCTGGTATTATCTCTGATACGCTTGACCTTTGCCATGTAAGTTTATTTTAAGTGTTTCCCTTCCTGTGAGTGAACTCATTTCAAATAAATAGTTGTTACGTTTTGAGCTCAATATTTTGATCATAACTCAAAAATCGTTAGTTTGGTATTAATTGACCGATCAGAAAATGATCAGTAAAAAACTCTACAGAATGATACTAATTTTGACAAGATTATATATATTAGACTAATATAGAAATTTGTAACATAGACTTATCAAGACTAATATTGACATTTAAATATACTTAAACTTTTCCATGGATGCAATCAGTTTCCTCACATTTTGAATATATTTTTGAATAGGAGGCTAGCGCTAGCCTCGCAATCCTTAGCCCACTTTCAATATCGGCATCTTCGATATCCACATCTTTGATATCCACATCTAGCATCTTTATTTAAAAGCTAAATGCATTAGATTTAAATTCAATGTTTATGTTATACGTTTGGCTCGAAGGTAAAAACTCCCTACAGTACGTTTTACATTGTAACGTTAAATTTTATTGCAGTTCATAATCACTAAATACGCTAAACTTACAATTGGTAACCCTAGTTGCTAAAGTTAACATATTATTTTGTTACTAATTTTTAATATGTAGAGTATGTATTTAAAATGCTGATGATTCTCACAAGGGGGATGTTTGCTTTAGATAATCACTATCTTTCTATATCCTGCTATACAACATTTTCGCCTTGCAATGTCAGCACTGAAACAAATTAAATTCATATGGCAACGGTTCACTGTACAGAAATTTGTGTTGCAAATCCATAAGACTGCTGGATTTTATTGAGCATTAAAAAAATCATAGACAGTTCCAGGCTCGCTGCTCGTGCTATATAAAGTTTTTAAATGATATATAATAATAACAAAACAATAAATAATAATATATAAAATTAGTATCTATAGATGTCCGCTAGTCATGCCAACTGAACTGCGGGCTTAGTCACTCGCAGTTCGTCTGCAGGGGTTGACGATGTTGATCAAAGAAAGGGGTAATTAGAAAGTAGTGATTTATCTATCTCCCACTTTTTTATTTCTGTTATTGTTTATTTACTGCTAAGGTTTGTTAAATTTGTAAACGTTTTTTCAAAAATTAAATGATGATGCTTAGCATTAATATTTAATGCTATTCACTGCCATTTTATATTCTACTCAAACAGTAAACAGCTCTCTAAAGAAGCCAAGGAGTCTCTTGGCTGCATGCCAATTGACCTAGTTGGCCAGCAGCCAATAGGAATAGATACTGTTGTAGTAGCCTTTGCTGGCTTGAGAAGACATCATGTCAGACACAATGTCTCAGCTGGTAACAGAACCTTCTGTTAATCACAGCATACA
Organism: Watersipora subatra; assembly: GCF_963576615.1. Classification (NCBI taxonomy): domain Eukaryota; kingdom Metazoa; phylum Bryozoa; class Gymnolaemata; order Cheilostomatida; family Watersiporidae; genus Watersipora; species Watersipora subatra. Next base: position 13,169,164 of record NC_088712.1, read on the forward strand.
TTTTAAATAGAAAACTTGTGGATGTCCATTTATATCACAAAACTTCCATGACTCAGTTGATCTGTGAGTTTGTATCACTCACAAGGATGAAATGGTCAAAACCAACCAGTCAAGCATATTTTGTTACTCAAATTTATTTCTATTGTTTCATGTTACAAAATATGGAAACAACGCATGAAAATGGTGTGCGAGAAAATGCAAGGCAAGCTATTCCATTTTAAACAGTTTTCATACTTGAGTTGTTCCTATTCCAAAAGTTTGCTGCCAAGTGAGACAGAAGTGTGCTGCTATGACCTCTGATGACCATGTTTGTGTCATTCATGTGTTGCTGGCGCTGTTGGCTTCTATTAAATCCCAGCACACTTTTAGTTCTCTATAAGCTCAATCAAAGAAATAATTGTTGTCTGTTATAGAATTCCTCATCGTTTTTAACAAATTACCTGTGTAAATCTTGTACATGCGATTTCCATTCAACACTTATTGCATGGTTGCTTTATGTGCACACAATTTCAAATCCGTATCATTCACACCAAAGAGTTTGTGTGCCTGTCTACTATATCACTAAAATTGTTCAAACTGTTTTAATCATAATTTTATAACTATAAAATTTTTAAATTTTGTCAGAATTGGTTTCTACAACAAAGTTCCATTTAATTACATTAAAGGTATAGGCTGTCATACTTAGGATGAGTTCCTTATTGGATATAAGAAGAGGTTTTACGTTAAAAACATTCAATTATGGACTTTTTTAATGCTGGCTTTGTTAACCAAAGATCATACCTTTATTATAGTTGTTTACCGTACAGGATGAAAATATTCGTTGGTCACAAAAATTCGCGATTTCACGAACGGTCAATCCGCGAATTATTAAATTGAGTGAATAATTAGTTCTATTTTTAATCACAAGAGAGAATAACTACTGCATCGAATTAAAAACTAGTCGCTAGCCTAGTTTCTAATGTAAATACTAAACGTAATTGAGTTCCACAACATTTTTAAAATCATTGCCTGAGCTTTGAGCTAACACCATTGGCAATGCATCACATTTATTTACAAAATTATTCGAGGTTGTCACAATATATGCAGAATGGCGTCATCGCGAAAATAGCCGCGAGGCAGAAGTACTAAACGTAGCCGAGTTCCAAAACTTCATCGCCAGGCTTCGAGCTTTATTGCCATTGCGTCAAACTTTACAAAATTATTCAAAGTTTTTACAAGTTATTCGGCATGGCTTCAGCATAGCAAAAAGGCTCTCCTAGTCTTTTTACATTAGAATCAACTTCATCAATCTCTAATACCGAAGTCGAGGATGATCATGATTCTGATCTGGACATTATGGTATGTATTTGATTTGCAGAACAGATACGTTTTTCCGTAATCAACTGCAATAGTTAATTCTTTTGTTTAAAAACTGATCGCTTTCATCAAATACTTCAGCTATTGTTTTTGTGCTTCCTCAAAACTCGTTAATATTTTTTCTTTCTTGTGTTTACTGCAGATTGAGAATGAAACAACCTACTCCGATTACGAAAACTAGAGACAAGTAGTAATATTCATCAAGGCAGGAATATTGGCAGAGAGGCAACCAGTCAACCTAGACCCTTCATCGACAACAACTCCTTGATATAGCTGTAACAAACATGATTAAATTATCTATTTTATTTCATGTATAGATATATTATAATTTATTACAAACTTGAGTGTACAAATAAAATATTCCAAATACAAATAAAATTTAAAAAACCATGAATGGAGTAAATATAAACAGTTTATGGCAGTTGTCTAGCAATAAAATTAAACTGGTACTCTTGATATGTGAATACTAGCGTGTAATGGTGCTTTCTGACTAGTTATTTTCCTAATAGCAGTGATAATGGCAGGGAGATAGAAACCGTAGAGGCAGGTCAGCAGTTGATACATTGTGTTATGAGAATAACAGTTAGTTTATATTCCATGGAAGGAAGTAGACCGATATCATGATTAAGCTAAAATCATTACAAAAGAAATGATGGTGACTTAGTTTTACTAGCAGATGTAAGGAAGCAGCGTCCATGACCTGCACATGACTTGGTTAGACCATATCCTATCGTTACTATTGTTACATGGCTCACTTTGTATGGGCATCAGTATAGTATATAAATTTAGGTGTTAAAAGTTCCTAGTCACACAAACTGAACTGTTTATTTAGTCACTCGCAGTTCGTCTGCAGTGGATTCAAGATATTGGTCACAGTAAAGGGTCAATGGAATGTAGTGAACCTTTTTATCTAGCACTCCCTTTTCATTTATTTCTGTTATCGCATATTTATTGCTAAGTTTAATAAATTTCTGATCATAATTTTTTTAAACTGAAGAGTAATGCTGGGCATTGATATTTGATGCTATTCACTGCCATTTTATATTCTACTGAAACAGTAAACTGCTCTCTATAAAGAAGCTAGGCTATTCCCTTGGCTACATGCCAACTCACCTTGTTGGTCAGCAGCCAATAGGAATAGATAAAATTGTAAAGATGAAATTGTAAATAAAACGAACGGAGTGGATAAAGATGACTGACAAACGGTTATAAGTGGAAAAGAAAAATATGGTCTAATGCCTTACGCAACAATTAATTTGTTTGGTTTACACTGTTACTTAGAAATAGCATTTGTAAAGCAAGTCCTGTGAATGCCGGTTAGGTTTTCTGACATGCCCTAAGCAATGCTGGAATACCAGCCCTTAGGGTTTAAAAGGTTAAAAGTCGAAGAACTTTTTTATTCCATTCTGTGTTAATTTGAAATAGCAAGACTCTCTTAGCCAGTCATGACAAAGCAGCAGGAGTACACATTAAGTACTCCAAGTACATACACAGGAGTGTTTATCACTAGTCTGAAAGTCGGCTGCAGTGAATTCAAAGTCAGCAAATTCCATCGATGTTCCTCCAATGTATTTTAGTCTTTACTCAACTCGCATGACTTCCCTTTGTGATATGCATGATGCTAGTAGAATACTATCCAACTAGCCTGATCCTTCTAAACTAGTAGAACATTAATTACTTCTCAATTTAATACTTTTAACTTTGTTGAATTTAGTAGAAATTCTGGTAGTATTCTGCTGGGAAAGGTAAATTTTAACAAAAAGATTTGTTAAGATAATGTATAAAAGGAAATTCCTCAGCCATCTCTCTTTGTTGTCATACATAATGTTTTACCTGTAGACTTTTTAGTTGATATTTTGGGTAGACCTCTGCTACTTCCATAAAAACACAATAGTCACAAAACCATGAATGTTTACTGCAGATTTTCTCAAGTCAAACACACTTGCATAGCTGATTCTGTGTGTTGTTGAATTCCTTACATATTTGTAAAATTTTAACAATGACGATTAGTGAATTATTATTTTGTATTGCTCATTGATGAGACGGTGCAGTGATTTCCTATGTTCGTTGTTTGTAGGTACATGGAGTACAGTGATAGGAATGTCTCACTTCTGCCTTACATATGGTTGTATCCACCTTGATTTCTACTATTACTTGTATGGATTGTCTTGGCATGGAATGGAGGTGAGTGAAGATCTCATGGATATATTAGCAGTTTGAGGCTTAAGCCTGGTTCCCTCATTGATGGCAAGATTCCGGCAGTAACTTACGCAGCATAACGCTTGCGAGGCTAGGCTCGCCGGCATCTGTTCACATATAAAAAGCTACATCGCTAAACATAATTGCTTATCAAATAAAATTTTCGCTCGCTATGTCGTTTCTATAATGGTGACCTTCACTTGCACAGTGCATTTAGAGAAGGTTTTGCCTGAGGCCTTTTGCAAAATTTGAACAGTGCTAAACTATTGCGTTGCCGCCGGCAACTACGGGCGATACCCGGGCGTAGGTTCCCATTTCACTGCTAATAGCCTGTGGTGCTGTCGCGGGTGCTTTGTGATGTATATGCATGGAACCAGGCTTTACACTTCCATCTCACTAGTAGGAGCCTTTTCAACTAAATAAATCTACTGATTTTGGCACTAGTCCAAACAGCATGTGCCAGCCTTCTATAAATAGCCTAGGATGAGTAATTTACTTGGTCTCTGTACAGGAATAGATTAGGGAAAGCTGGGTGAACAAATGCAGAAGGCTATGCTGTGCCTACAAGCAGATATGTTTCCATTATAGTAGCCTGTAGTAGAGTGATGGTTGTGTGAGGCCTCATGGCTATGTATGTCTGCGTATGGAGTAACAGAAGAACAAGGCCTTATCGCACTGCACGGGTGTGACTAGTTTTTTGAGTTTGCGGAAACAGTCTGCAAACAAATAACGCTATTAGTAGTTGAAGTGTGACCCAATCGCAGACCCCATTTTCTAATAGAAAAATATATTTATCCGAAATATCTTGGGCCCAAAATTGTCCAATTTTAATTTAAACCATTAAAAATAAGTTTTGTTAAACTAACATAAGACAATGCTTTCAATTTTTTCTCTTAAATTCAAAGCTGACTTTTTCGTTTGTTCTGAATGACGCACTGATATCTTAAATTTATGATGTCATAACTTTGGTGGAGTCTGTTAACTCAGTGATTTGTGATCAATGATCCTGTGTAGGTACTAAGGTGAACCGTTATAAAGCAAAAATATGCCAGGCAGACCTGTCAACCTGGTGCAAAGCAAATGAGGGATAAATTAGCCACTAAAGCCTTGCGCTAGCGGAAATGTTTTAACTGTCGACCTAGGCAGGTTAACATTGTATTTCAGCTCTAAAATTGTGCTTAAGTGAATTAAAAAAATATAAAAACAAATTACGGTCAATTTTGACAAACCTAATGTTCTACATTTCAGTTCTGCAAAAAACATTGTATCATATCCGTAGGGATGAACATAACGTAATCACAAAACTCTCAAAATTTTACTGTAAATATTTAGTAACTAGACAGGGATGTTATAGCATCTTTACATTTGATTCTGCACTGATTTGAGATGAGGTAGCTGCTGCTCCTTGATGTTTCAAGTTGTAGGTTTTGGCTGACTTTTAAGACTGTTGAGTAGGTCAGCTTTCAACTCTATTTCAAAGCAGCAGGTAGAAAAGTTTATTTTGGTGGCTATCAGAGCATGCACTGTTTCACAACATAGGTCAGCCCTAGCCTTGGTATGTATTTTTAAACATAGAAAAAAACGCTCTTTGTTGTTGCATTACTGTGAGGTATGCAGAGGATATGACCCTCATTAAAGGTTGACTTGCAACAAAATTCACTTTACAGTTATTTGGTATCAAAAGATTCACCATGTCTTACTCTGTTGCGTTGTGGGTGCAAATATGTGGAAATGTGATTACAAGCTCTTAAAAGCTCAAAAAATGAAGCGTGAAGTATATTTGTGACAATATTTCGACGAATAAGTTTGCATGAAAGTGTAAGCAGAAACCATCTCTCACAACTACATCACATTTGAGCCGTTTTGGAAAGGGAATCCAAACTATGGCGGTCTCGTGTGGCTGCAATTTTCTGTTCGTTTTTAGATTTTAAGAGCTTGTAATCACCTTTCCACATATTTTGCACCTACAGCACGACAGAGTAAGACCTGGTGAATCTTTTGATATCAAATAACTGTAATGTGAACTTTGTTGCAAGTCAACCTTTAAAGTTGTCTGTAAGGGGCACCGCTCTAATGCCATAGCATCCCAAAACTTGGGCAAAAAATTACTGAACGGGAACTCTATGCACGAAGCCTCAAGAACGGGTCTTTGACGATATGGCGAGTCTTTCGTTATCATTAGATTACGTTCATCGCGTTAATTCTATAGCAACTGATAAATTTATGGTTCGTTAATTTATCCTAGATCACAAAACATAATTTCGGGAGTTTACCGGCAGATCTTATTTTTGCGGGAGGGTAATCTCAATTCCAGGCGGGTACCACAAAATTTGGGAGAGTCGACAGCTCTGATGCCAGGTCATCTAAACTTTCCATTGTGGAATTGGATAATGATGTATGGTGATCACAGTGTAATTAGCATGGTTACGATTCTCATGAAATTTTAATATTCTTAGTAACTTTTATGCGTAATTATAATAACGGCTTGTATATTAACGAAAACTGGTATTATTTCATATATAGCAATTGTAGAGTTTAGCTTGCCCATTGGAAACTTTGGTTATATCACCTGCTTCGGAAGAGAACTGAATAGGGTGGTGTACCACAAAATGGAAAAGAGCTTTATAAAATGTTTGAATAGGAAATGACAATCAGAGAAGAACAAGAGAGAACTTGAAATTGACTTATTTTAACATGATTATCTCAACAGGCCTCTGTGTTTGTTTTAGGAGTCAAAAATGTGCTGCATTTGATGATAGTGGCGGCGGTTGTCTTTTCTTGGCTTATGCAATTGAAATCGGTGTTAATGGGCAAACAACTCTAAGTTTTACCTTTGAACATGACAATATTCAACCCATTGGAACATCAGAATTTAACAATTGTTATGTGCTGATTCTTAAATTCAACTATCATTACAAAGTCAACGTGTAGATTCACTTCTATGTCAACCACTACTGTCTCTTACAGTAAGTATGGCTGCCTATTTTAGTCACACTTTGATTATCTGTTGTTAATCATATGTTTGTTTTACATCTGAATGTATTCATAGTTTTAAAGCTTGAGGGTTTCTATCATAGACATATTTATATTCTTTTAGTTTCAGGGTTTCTATCATAGAACTATTTATAGTATTTTAACTGCATGGTTTCTATCATAGAACTATTTATTGTCTATTAGCTTTAGGGTTTCTATCATAGAGCTATTTATAGTCTTTTAGCTTTATGGTTTCTATCATAGAACTATTTATAGTTTTTTAGCTGCATGGTTTCTATCACAGAACGATTTATAGTATTTTAGTTTTAGGGTTTTTATCATAGAAGTATTTATAGTCTTGTAGCTTTAGGGTTTCTATCATAGAACTATTTATAGTCTTGTAGCTTTAGGGTTTCTATCATAGAGCTATTTATAGTCTTGTAGCTTTAGGGTTTCTATCATAGAACTATTTATAGTCTTTTAGCTTTAGGGTTTCTATCAAACACTGCTTTAGATCAACGCAAAGAAAGTGTCAGAGATTTTGCGAAAGTGGGATTCGCTAAACAATTATCTTGTAGAGAATTTCGTTCTGAATAAGATGCATTTTACTGTGAAACTATATCTGTTTTGATTCTTGGGATGTTGCTGAAGCGGTAGCGGTATATCGGAAATCGGTTTTTCGAAAACCCCTTTGAATTAATTCAGGCAGAATAATAGTTCCGTCAGAATTTAATGCGGTAGTGAAAGAGTTAGTAAGCTAAAATCATTCAACTCGAATCCAAGTTTTTACCACGCATGGGGTCAATACTACCCTAGGACACTTATGTATTCGCGGCATCTAACTTTCGCGTTTTCGCGGTGTCATCCTCTCGCGAAAGTTTCATGTGCGAAACTAAACTATCATAACAAACGAGCGAAAAAGCGAAACTAAATAGCTTTGTTCATTGATACTGTAGAATGGAATTTTATAACGACATTTATTTTAACGTTTTTAACGACCACTATAGCATCGTTAAAATATAAACCAACAAAATAATTTGACTATCAAAATTTATTACGTTATTATTTTGCAATTAATTATGATTATTTTCCCATTAAGAACGATTTATAATGATAGGAATTTGATGTCAATGCACACGAATTAGTAGATTATCGTTTGCTGGGGACATCAATCAATGCAGCGAGCACCGTGTGTTGAAAGAAAATAAGACACATGCACTGACACTCGCAGTACTACACAAGCAGCATGGCTCTGGAAAGGTTTGGATTCACCACTGACACCTCTTCAATAACTAATTTTTTGAGATTTGTTTTGTTATAAGTGATGTGACTGACGAGACGTTTTTAAATTAAAATAGGCAAAACATGACCGCAGTTAAAATGCTCAGAAAAAGACATCTTTTTCTTTTGAGCGTTTTAACAAAGATCAATTTTGCGGATTTTATTTTAAGTTCATTCGGAGGCTTTTACGTTTTCGATGGGACATGGCCAAGCGGGTGTTTGATAAAACTTAATCTTCTGCAAACCTTTATAAAAGTCATTAACAAAAATATTTTGCCTCTGATGATGATAATAATGATGCCTAAGAACTACTAGAAGTTGAGGTTTGTCTCTATGGCTTGGAATGAAGTGATATTCCACAGCGATAAAATCCGCGTCCATGGCCGTTGGGCAAATAACTTTTCGAATAAATGATGTTGAGGTCGAGTTATCTGAAGGAATTTATCATTGCGTTGGAATTGACCAAACAAATCCGTTTGAGTTGACCTTGTGTTTGAGATGAAATGTTACATTTTATCCGAGGGCGAGTTATCCGAGTTGGACTGCACTTACCGTAAAAAATTCCCAAAAAGTTGGGGCGGCTCAGCCGGCCAGCTAGCTGCCCCAGTGAAAACGGGCCTGTTGATAGTCCAAGAAACAAATGGCAGCAAGCGATCAAATTGCATTATCGACCTTGCCCACACCATTCTACCTGCGGTTCACAATTACAACCTAGTCGCAAATTGAAATTTTTTTTTATCGGTGAACTGAACCTGAGGAATCTAATTATGTTTGTTCCACTGCATTTATTTTCACATCACTATATTTTCGCACTCATCAGAGCTGCGAAATTAAGTTGCTCCGAAATTTTAGTCTGCGAGCTACTCACGAAACTAAATACTAGCGAAATATAAGTGTCCTAGGGTATCATGTTCAAGTGTTTTCTCATAGTATACTTATGGATTAAATTGTACTTAGGTTATTTTTATAGAAGATAATTTCTCGGGACAAATAGATTGATATACGAGCTCAGTCCCGGAACGTATTACGCTCCTATGTCGAGGTCTGACGGTAATATACTTGAGTGTGGTAGGCCTACCTGTTTTTGTGGTATGTACCTGTGTATGGTATGCATCGGTGTGCGGTATGCGTTCGTGTATGGTATTCACCCCTGTATGGTAAGTATGATCCTCTGTAAGAACCCGTGTTTGGTGTGAGTCTGTGTTTGGTATGTACCTACTCATTGTACATGCTTGTATATGGTATGCACTCATGAATGAAATGAGCCTGTCTATGGTATGTACCTCTATATGGTATGCATCCATGTATGATATGTACCCGTGTATGATATGTACCCGTGTATGGTATGCATCCATGTATGGTATGCGCCTGTGTATAGAATGTGTCCATGCATTTTATGTACCCGTGCATAGTATGGGCCTGGGTGTGGTATGAGCCTGTGTATGAGCCGGTGTATGGTATGCCCTTGCGCATAGTGTGCAAGCGTGTACAGTATGCATCTGTATATGGTCTGTTATGAACTCGTGAATTGTGTTCTCTCATATATTGTTTAGGCATTTTGTTCTAGTCACATCGTTTTCTCTATCTCGATAAATCGCAGCGAGTGTTAGGGGGTGGACAATTCCAAATATTACCTGTGAACTCATGCCATTACTCAACGTGTTGGAACGTGAAATTTTAACACTTGTCTGTGCTGATTTTTAGATTCGACTAGCACTACTAAGTCCACTTGTAGACTCACTACTATGTCCATCACCACTACCCCTCACAGTAAGTATGGCTGCCTATTTTAGTCACACTTTTATTATCTGTTGTTAATCATATGTTGGTTCTACACACATAAAGCTATTCATAGTTTTGTAGCTTTAGGTTTTCATCATACGGTATGTCTATTCATAGTCTTTTAGAGTCAGAGTTTCTATCATAGAGCTATTCATATTCTTTTAGCTTTACGGTTTCTATCATAGAACTATTTATAGTCTTGTAGCTTCAGGGTTTCTATCATAGAACTATTTATAGTCTTTTAGCTTCAGGGTTTCTATCATAGAACTATTTATAGTCTTTTAGCTTTAGGGTTTCTATCATAGAGCTATTTATAGTCTTTCAGCTTTAGGGTTTTTATCATAGAACTATTTATAGTCTTTTAGCTTTAGGGTTTCTATCATATAGCTATTAATAGTCTTTTAGCTCAAGGGTTTCTATCATAGAGCTATTTATAGTCTTTTAGCCTCTTGGTGTCTATCATAGAGCTTTTTATAGTCTTGTAGCTTCAGGGTTTCTATCATAGAACTATTTATAGTACTTTACCTTCAGAGTTTCTATCATAGAGCTATTTATAGTCTTTTAGCTTTAGTGTTTCTATCATAGAGCTATTTAGTCTTTTAGCTTCAGGGTTTCGATCATAGAACTATTTATAGTCTTGTAGCTTTAGGGTTTCTATCATAGAGCTATTTATAGTATTTTACCCTCAGAGTTTCTATCATAGAGCTATTTATAGTCTTTTAGCTTCAGGGTTTCTATCATAGAGCTATTTATAGTCTTTTAGCTTCAGGGTTTCGATCATAGAACTATTTATAGTCTTGTAGCTTTAGGGTTTCTATCATAGAGCTATTTATAGTCTTGTAGCTTTAGGGTTTCTATCATAGAACTATTTATAGTCTTGTAGCTTTAGGGTTTCTATCATAGAACTATTTATAGTCTTTTAGCGTCAGGGTTTCGATCATAGAACTATTTATAGTCTTTTAGCTTCAGGGTTTCGATCATAGAACTATTTATAGTCTTTTAGCTTTAGGGTTTCTATCATAGAGCTATTTATAGTCTTTTAGCTTTAGGGTTTCGATCATAGAACTATTTATAGTCTTTTAGCTTTAGGGTTTCTATCATAGAGTTATTTATAGTCTTTTAGCTTCAGGGTTTCGATCATAGAACTATTTATAGTCTTGTAGCTTTAGGGTTTCTATCATAGAGCTATTTATAGTCTTGTAGCTTTAGGGTTTCTATCATAGAGTTATTTATAGTCTTTTAGCTTTAGGGTTTCTATCATAGAACTATTTATAGTCGTTTAGCTTTAGTGTTTCTATCATAGAACTATTTATAGTCTTTTATCTTCAGGGTTTCTACCATAGAACTATTTATAGTCTTGTAGCTTTAGGGTTTCTATCATAGAACTATTTACAGTTTTTTAGCTTTAGGGTTTCTATCATAGAACTATTTATAGTATTTTTGCTTTAGGGCTTCTACCATAGAGTTATTCATAGTTTTTTAGCTTGAGAGTTTTTACCAAAGAGTTATTCATAGTTTTTTTAGCTTGAGAGTTTCTCTCATAGAGATATTCAGTCTAGCTTTAGGGTTTTTTATCATAGTTTTCCATAGTTTTTTAGCTTATGGGTTTGTATTATAGACATATTCAAAGCCTTTAGTTTTAAGGCTTCTATCATAGAGTTATTCATAGCCCTTTAGATTCAGGGTTTCTATAAGTGACTTGGGTAGACCTCTGCTACTTACATAGAAACACAATAGTCACGAAACCATGAATATGCACGGCAGGTTTTCTAAAGTCAAACTCACTCGCATGCTCTTGCATACGGTATGCACCCATGCGTGGTATGCACCAGCTTATGGTATACACCTGTATATGGTATGCTTCCATCTATTGTATACGTATAGTGTCTGTTTATGTTATGTACATGTGTTTGCTATGCACCTCTGTATTAGCCTGTGTATGCTATGCACTTGTGTATGAGCCTGTATATGCTATGTACCCGTGAATGGTTGTGACCATGTATTGTAGGTGTTAGTGTATGATACACGCCTGTATATTGCATGCACTCATGTATTGTATGCACCTGTGCATGAGCTTGTGTAGGGCATTCACCTGTGCATTGGACACAGCTGTATACGGTATGCGCCCGCTGATGTTATCCGCTTGTGTATGGTATGCACACGGGTTGCACGATAGCTCGATAGTCGACTGCGATAGTCGGTAGTTGTCTTCTCGATATGAATGTGTTGCTTATTTTCAGCCTATCAAAGCATCTAAAACTGATATATTGTTATCGAATAATAAAAAATTAATACAACTCGATAGTTTTGCAGATAGTTTTTGTCATTTTTTGGCAGATTCTTCTCTACAGCAGTTCCTTTTCTCATCCTTTCCCACAATCCTCGACGTTTTCAGGCACGTGTGGTCATCTGTAGAAAAATATGGCATTGAAATGTTTTGTGAATTTGTACAAGTTATCTTCTCGCTATTACGATAGTTTTCCTAGCTGCCAAGTCACGCTATAACTGTCGGTGAACTCCCACTGCTCATTGATAGTTCGATAGCGATAGCTATCGGTGGGACAACTCCAACGATATTCGATCACGCCTTTCCAAACTACAAATGCTATCCTTAGTGTGCACCCATTTATGGTATGCACATGTGTATGGTATGCACCCGTGTATTGTTTAGCCAGTTTGTTTTAGTCGCAATCATCTTCTCTTTTCTTGGTGATTTGTAATTAGTGTTAACATTTGGTCAACTCCAAGTGTTACTCGTAAATTTCTGCCATTATTCCATATGTTGGAACGTTAGAATTTGTAACGTTTGAACTTAACACTTGTTCTCTGTACTATTTGTAGATTATCAATAGCATTTTTCAAATATCTTCATCTATTTAATTTGCTATAATAACCATTTGTATTGGAATGATTTCGCACGAAAAAATCGATACGTCTCGTTTGTTGGTTGGTCATGAATGAATGCGATGCAAATGAAAGATTTTATGATACAAACTATAATTATCCAGTTTATTCTGAGCAATGAAATGATGACGAACGTTTGCTCATCTGATATGAAGCTACTGTAAATACTTCTAAATACGAGCTATTCAAATCATAGGATATTGTATGGTTTTAGCCCGGATAATTGTAACATAATGATCTTTGCTGTTTGACGATGTTTCCTGTCCGCTGTCCGACTTTTTCACTAGTGTTCTACCAAATATCATTGTATTATGAGCACATTTAGATATACTTAATAAAAGTTTAAAAACTTCAGACTGTTAGACGAATTGACCAGGGTTACTGGTCCGCATTGACGGTGTCATCCCGGGTTCACTAATTTAAGGGTTCAGAATTTTTTTTCCGTACCCATCTTGCCCATTTCAAACGTATATGTCTAGTGTCTTATAGGCCTGTTTTATCTATCCTTTGTTAATTTATATTCTCAGAACAATTCCATTTCTTTTTTCAGACTCGTATCCCCATGGCTGACATAATAAATCAAACCCTTATCGCTCGGTACTCGGAGAGAAAAACTGACAGTGCAGATGTGACAAGCGGATTGCCTCTCCAACGGCAGGTCAAAATACAGTTCATTAAATGACATTTCGTCCATGTATTGCTGACAACTCAAAAAATCATAGACTTCATATTCATCGATAGCCTCAGTTCCTTGCTAATGTTAGTTTGGTTAGTTTTGAAATTACAAATACTCACAAGCTTTTAAATTTTTACATGATATATGCGATTGCAGAATATTTTGTTCTGACAAAAAAGTTGTTGTGTTTTTGTATTTCTGTGAGGTTCTTTGCTATATGCTCATCGAAGGAGACAGGTGATGAGTAATTTCTATTGAACTCTATGAATTTCTATTAAATTCTATGAATATTGATATAATAGACATATACCTCTGACGCTTAAATATAATCTGGTGTTAGCAGCTTACCTCCTTGATCTCTTGTTTGTGAAATTTATGTATAATCAATAGGTTGAAGGATAAGTGATATGATTAGAGATCATACTAACCATCACAGCATGAAATGTCAGAAAGCGTACCAGATTGAAATCTTAGAGCTAAATCACAAAATACAAGTATTTGTGATGGTGAGAGCCACTCTTAAATTATAAGCAAGTCGCATCATTGATTATAGAAATAAATGAAGCACTTTTTCTTGAATCATTCAGTTTGCATGCATTGATGTTTTCCGAATAATACCAGTTGTTTATCTCTAATTGTGGTCTAAAAATAGCATTGCGGTGTTGAGAAACAAAATCTAGGAGAAATAGAAAGGCGCAAGTGGATATTGCGTGTAACGAGGGTGAATAGTCATGTATTCTTCAGGACTTATATGGAGCATTGCAGTGAAGTCTCAGCTGGTCATCATGTCAGATACGGGAAGTTAGAGATGAGTGATAAAGCATAGAATAACTACAGACAGTAAAAACAGTTGAAAACATAAGCCTAACATCCCCAGCACATCATAAATTTTTAAGTCTATGAAGATAAAAATTGACCTATTTACTTTCAAAATTATAAACCTATTTTTTGTTGCTTATGAAATGCCAGGTTGTGGAAAACAGCAATTTTTATTAAAAAAGAACGATGTCCAAATAAGCAAACCCTTTGAGTGTCGGGATATGATGTCCTTTTTAGCCAATAAGTTGTAAATGAGCAAATCCTTTGCGATTCAGTAAATGATGTCCTGCTCTGAAAATCATTTGCAAGCAAGCTAATCCCTTGCTGACACAATTGCATTAACAAAAAGAAAATCTATTAGGCTTTTCTAAATACTTCAAGGTTTTTGACCAGTGTTTTACATTAGCCAATAAGTAATTGGTTGTAAATGTAGCTCTCCAACTGCAGTTGTCTCAGTAGCGAAGTCTGACTAGATGTAGCCGTGTGAAAGATTATATTTATTTCTGTCAGATGATGACTTGTGTTTTAGAATACTGTGACACGTCAGGAAGGTGCTTATTTTCATTCTTGCATGTATACACATCTTAAAAACTATCTTATCATTCTGTCTTCCTTATAATATGCAATTAATAATTAAAATGAATATGTGTTTTTTAGAACTGCTCATGTTGAAAAGGGAACGAACTGTATGGACTAATTTAACATATGTCATTATTCATACTTATGTTGTAGAAGCTTTTATTTGCTACAAAATTGCGTTTAGACGCTCAAAGTTACATATTGTTTCATATCATGTGTTCAAACACCAACACTACTGCACATGCTGCTGATATTAGGAGTGCTGCCGTTGGTGACACTTATGATACAACATCAAAAACACCGGCACCTCGATTTTAGCACGGCGCCTCAGTACATATAGACCTTCGTTAAGATAGAACCAGCTAAAATGTCAGAATCTTTGTAAGGTCAAGGTCATCTCTGAGTTGCCATTTGATTTATGGGTTCAACTTGTTGCTTCCTAGCATTGATGTGACCTGGCTGCAACTGTCTACTCCTTGTGGTGCATTATGTATTCGATTGGAGTTGCCCTGGCCTCAAGCCTGCGAACTAAATACTCAAATTTAATCCTTTGGCTTGATGGTTAAAGCAATGTTGACCTATTGAAATATATTGTCAAAGTTAGTGTTTAATACTGCTAATGAATTGTCAAGAATAGGTGAAACAGGCTGTACAACAGGTAGCTGGGCATTAACAAGATGGCTAGCCAAGGAGAGAGTGGCTGGACAAGCGGAGGGTGACTAGCCATCCAGAAAGTAACCAGACACACAGAGAGACATAGGATGAGTAAGTGCTTCACAATATCTGATAGGTTTATGTAATTTTCCACCTATTCTACAAGGAAATCACAACTTATTAAATATGTAAAGTTTGACTAGGTTTTAACACATTCAATGTCGTAGACGCATTTATACGTTTTCTATAGTCGAGTGCCGTAGATGCATTTTTGAGACTTTCCCAGCAATTGCTTAGTAACTTAATTTTATTATTCGTTGACAACATAATCCGACAACATAAATCTTGTTTGCATCAATTGGTAGTTTGATGGTCTAGAAAATGATTCCCGTTTTGAAGGCGAGAGATCTCGGGTTAAATCTCGGTGAAGTCAAAAATCTTTTAAGGAACTTTCCATAAGTTTGTTTTAATATATGATTCATTGTTGTTTAGGAGACACTGCCAAAAAGGTAGATTTTAGTTTACATAATTCAAATCTTGATGTTTTATGATCCGATTTGTGTTTTGGGTGCAAGAGGTCCCGAGTTCAAAACTCAGTGAAGTCAATAAAACATTTTAAAGAGTTATCTGTTTGTTCGTTTCAAAATTTGCTTTGTTGTTTTTTGGGAGACACTAACAAAGAGTCAAATTTTCTTTGATTAAAATTTTTGATGCAAAGCTTGATGGTCTAGGATATGATTCTTGTCTTGGGTGCAGAAATTGGTTTACATAAATGATTTACTGACTTTCTATGAAGCCATGATTTATTGCTTCAACTGAATACAGACTAATACCTAGTAATACTTTGCAACTTTAACCTCACTTTCCGTTAAAGTGAGTTCAATTTAGTTAATGAATAAATTTGAATTAAATATATATGTTTTCATTTAATTTTCAGATTTTACAAGCCTCATCATTTTCGATCAAAAAATCTAAAATATTTGAAAACTTTGCAAGTCGCGTATTACAGATTCCTTTCACTATAGAGTCAGTATCCACCACAGTCATTGCATTTAGAAAGTTTGTTTGATGAAATGAACGTAAGTATGGGTTTGGCTGATCCCGCTTTATCATTCGCTGGCTGTTGTAATGCTTACAAGAAAGCTGAAACGCAATCAAGTAAGTCAAGGGTGTTTTTTGAAGAAATCTATTTGTTTGGCTGCTGCTGCTGGTGCTGGCATTGAATGCTTTCCTGGTTGCTTGGAGGTAGTTAAAACACAATGTCACTACATTTAATATGCTGTTATACTAAAAATGTAGTCATACACTATTCAGTACCTGTGAGACATTCAGGTTCCGATTGCATAATCCTTAAAATTTTCATACAAAAGCTTATACTTTCCTTTACTGAGCTGATAAGCAAAGCATTGTTAAAGGCCATAGCTTGAGATCTTTAAATATATTGTTAACTTTGCATGCTTTCTACATGCAAGGACTGACAACTTTATCACTGACAATGGCATGTACGAGATAACACCAAGTTTATGGATATGCATGGAACTAAAAACATGCTTATCGTGTGCCTAGTGCAACAAACATTTTAATATAATTATTTTTCAACGGTTCTACAAATGAACCCTTCTAGAGTATGCGTACAGAACCTAAAGCACTTACATAAAATAAATTCATACTTTTCACCTTTAGTTACATTTTATATGTTGTAAAATTGTTCTAGAACTTAGAAATAGAATGTGATACTATTGTCCCAAAATCTTACCTCTTGACTTAATAATAACTTTGCAATGTAGTCACTGTCTTGGAGTTGTTCTACCTAAAAATCTTCAAGCGAACCAGTAAAGATCACAAACAGCTCATTTTGATCAATAAAGAACTAGTTTATTTCAAGAGCCAATCATCAGTTCATAAACAATGGCTGCCTTCAGTGTAACTATAAACAAAGTAGCCCTTGAAAGCTTTCTATAAACTACTGCATGTAAAGTTTTTCAAAATAACTAACTAGTAATTGTGTAATGTTAGTACTTCTTTTGCTGTATTATACGAGCTGCATTATACATATATTTGTTGCTCGTATACGTATGTATGTGTTATAGCCTTAGGATGATTTCTTAATTTTATATTTTTGTTATGTTGTGAAAAGGCAAGCAAAAATTTGCGTTTTCAATCATTGCTCGTGTGCAATCATCTGCAACAACCTGCCAGATGTTTTTTCTGTGAGCAAGGATGTTCTAAGAAAAAAATTGCTAAAAAGTGTTATTGTAATCAAAAATTATTGTCAAGAGATATCTGCCAAATTATCTGCTGAGATATCTGGCAAGATATCTCAGCAAGATATCTGTACTAATTTAAACCACCATATTTCATAAAAGGAGATCTAACCAAGGTAATACCTCAAATATTTTTACTCAAATCTTATTTGTACATGGGTTTACCTTTTCTCTTGTTTGAATAAACATAGAGTTCCTGTGTAATCAGTTATGACACACCTGAATGACCTATTTATTGAATATAATAACTCGCTGAATTTATGTGTTGTTTGTCACCTCACACTGGCTATCTTGAGAGGATTTTGAATTTTTTACATGTACGCATGATAAATTATCTAAAACTATTTATCATTTAATGCTGTGCGGTACATCATAAAATTCTGGGCATAAATTGGAGTTATCTTTCCATAACATCTTCATTAATATCCAACTAGCGGAGTAATTCGTCTATCGATTTTATTGCTATTTTAAAATGACAGTCATAAAACTATAGACAGCATACAACTATAGACTATTAGACAGCAGATATTAATAGGTCAGACCTCTGCTTCTTATTCATAAATACAAAGGTGTGTATATGTGGCTGAGCTACTCTCATGATCCCCATTGACTCCCATGAGCTAAAGATTGCATGCTGCTAAAACTCATTGCGGCAAACTAAACTCAGTCCCCAGTTTATTAAAAGTTTATTTTTTGCAATTTAGCAAACTTAAAACTAATGAGTTCCGGTTTAAATTTAATTATTAGTGTCTTCCAACTCGCTTGATGTTATTGGCTTACTTTTGAGTTAAAATTACAACCCGTGCATTGGACTACTCACTCAAGCATAACTGCCAAGCAATTATGGCAAGCATCTCACTAGTTGTGTGCGAGTAATACTTTATGAAGCAGTTGTGTTATAATCTTTGAAGCTATCCTTAATTTCTGACATTTATGTGATTGTGTAAAAATGCAAGCAGAACTTTTCATTTCCAGTGATATGTTTCACATCATATATTTATATCATAACATGATATTTATATCACAACATGATATTTTCACATCAGCAAGGAATTTTTGTGAAATAAGTTGCTAAATTATATTGTAATCAGACATGACCTCTTGATATGATTTATTTAATAAATTATATCAAGAGATATAATTTATTTAATAAATTATACTGGGAGGTTGTAACACTGTAACATTTTTAAACTCACTTAGGCATATCACTGTGGTAGGAAAATCACATATCCCAATTCTTTTTAAAATGACGTTCATTTTACAAATTAAAGTAGATACTTGTAGGGCATGAAACCTCACAGCAAAATACCACTGTAACAATCATTGAAAGTAACTTTTGAATTTAATTACACAATATTTCACACATAATTGATTTTAATGTTTTACATAGCTCATCTCTGTTGTTCATCATTTATCACTGTAAGTCACAAACAAGGTTAAACTACTGCATTACTTCTGCAAACTTCAATGTATGCTACTGAATTCAACAGGTATACACAAAGTTGTGTGGAATCTGACAGCAGATTTTATGAAGAACAATTGTAGGTTCAATACATAGCTCCTGAGAATGTTTAGTGACTTCAGGCTATTGATTAAAGATGTAGTTGCGTCAAAATTTAAATTGATATTAAAAGAAAGCATTTTTTTTCTCTATCAGTTGATATGTTGTTTGTTGTGTTACGCGATCGCATTGCCAAGATATTTGAAGATTAAAACCGAAAAAATCTGATCGCCGTAAAAACGCTCAGGCCACAAAAACGTGCCCAGCCTCGCCAAAAATGATGTCACGCGTTTGGCAACATGTCTCTATCTCTCGTATTCACATCGGCTATTTGCGATAAAAGTCTAGTCTTACGCGGCTCTATTGGCATATATCTTATTTGGTATTTGCTCGTGTTGGCTAGAATAAAATTTTAAATCCTGCTACAGATGCATTATTATGAATGTTTAAAAGGCCTTGAATAACGAAAATTGAAAATTTGTTCTACTCACTTTCTCCAAATTTTGTGTAAACATTTGGGTACCTACTACCAATTCTACTGGTCTACGGTAATTCTGTCAAGTCACTTTATGTAGAACGCGGTCTTTGTATCAGCACAGTTCTGCAGCTACCCATATAAACGATATACAGCCTCCCATAAGCCTCACCCACATTATGTCGCCTATTACCTACGTACTAGTTTCTTACTAGTATTCTTACCGAATGCTAAATAATTGAAATAAGCAAGCCACCTCTTTGAAAAGAATATAGACAGGGATAGAGTTTTAAGGATGAGAAGTCTGCTGCAAACTGGATTTGAACTCACATTCTCCAGTTCTGCGGACACCCATATACCATATCCGATTCACTACAATATTCTGCAAATCATGTTTTGCATTATCTTCAACAATATTATTTTATTATATATAATTTTTACAAGCAAAAATATTTTCATCTCGGCATAAAGCTTTTATTAAAAATATTCATCAAGTCGTGGCCACTCACATAGTATTAGCTGATACAATAAGACAAATTCATCTACTGCAACAAACTCAAACAAAACATCATCCAGCACGCATTCAAGTCTCGCTTTCTCCTTTATGGCAGTTTCCACACTGACAAAGCTTCTTCGGCTGGTGGGACGACATAAACATTCTGTAATCAGTAAAATAAGTAAATGTAAACAAAGTAGATGCAATAAATATGTCATTCATAGATATGTCATTCTAAAGCGTATCTATTGACAGCTTCCAAATTGGGAGTTAAATAGATTGCGAGTGTAATCTTAAAAACGAATAAACATTTAATAAAGGCACAAGTACGCCAAGCCAACGATTCGAAGCTTTGGTTCTGGAAATTAAACATTTGCAATGATCAATCGATTTTACCCACTTCCTACGAGTGAAAATAATTTGTAATCATGACTCTAATTTACCAAAAGAAATTCGAAAAAAATATTATAGCTAGGTAAAACGGCAGATAAGCTATGAAACGATGATTGGAGATAACAAAGAATTATCATTTTATTAATTAGTATATGTATTTATGACTATAAAAAATATTATATTTACTAAAGTATAGAAGACTGTAAGTTAATTTACTTCCATTCTGTCTTCTTCTGCAGCAAAACGCTGCTGACGCCTGTCAGCTTTGACCATAGGCTGTCTACTCTAATCTTTTACTAAAAGTTGCTCAGATAACTCTGAGTAGCGGTCGCTCGAACTTGAAGCCATTTTAAAACTATGTATAACTTAGTAATTGTTGAAACGCGTTGAATCAGTAACGATGAGAATGAATTCTCTAACGTCGAGAATCTTCGAGATCACAGACAACGCGTTTTACGAGTGATAACATTTATTACGGCCTATATAAAAATTTCGCACGCATGATTGGCTAACGAATCGACCTCATATTTATTGCTCGTGGTTTCGTTTCAGATACCTTGCTAGTGACGTCACGAAATAGGCACCCGCTGGAACGTGAGCTTTTTAAAAGAGGGCCTCATTCAAACGCATATATCTCTGGACAGGGTTGGTCTACAAAGACAAAAATGGCATCAAATGGTAGCTGATGTTTTAGCCTTTTATGGGTCCTAATTTCATTTTTGACGCAACTACATCTTTAAACTCAAGGTTAGGAATTCACTATGTAACTTTTAATTAGTTGTCTCCAATCCCGTCTGATGTCATTGTCTTATTTGAGATTTAAAATTATAATCCATACAATTGATGACTGACTCAACAACAACTGCTAACCAATTATCACAAGTTTCTCCATAATTATGTGCTGATAGTGCTTCTTTTGAAGTAATTATGTTATAGTATTTGAAACTATTATATAATTCTGACATATTTGTTCTTTTGAAAAAAGCCAAGAAGTAATTTGCTTTTCAATGCTCGCTCATGGCCATCTGAATCAATGAGCCAATTTTTTTTACTTCAGCAAACAATTTTAACGAAAGAAATTACTAAAAGGTTTTACTGTAATCAAAAATGTATGGTTTTGAGTTATCTACTATTTCAAACATTTTTGCGTATACATGTATGTTACAAGAGAATTTTAAACCAGGATAATAACTCAAATATTTCTAAAAGCTTATTTGTAGCCTTGGTACATTTTTTTCATGTTAGCTAAACACAGAGTACACGTGTAACCAGTTATGACACCGTGAATGACCTATTTATGAATATAATAACTAGAGAAATTTGGCTAGTATATCTACTAAAGTGTTGAGCTTTCCTTTCTAACACCCTCATCTACTTGTTATCGTACAATAAATTTCAACAGAGGTTGAAACAGATATTGGCCAACAGATGGTGTATTCCCAGCTTCGACATATTGGCTGAATCCCAACTTTCATGCTTAACTTATTACAATGGGCAGCTATGGTAATATACAAGGTAAGTGCCCATTGACAGTTTTAGTCATAGTCCATTATAGATTAACTAATATTTTTGGTGCAGAAAATCATTATCAGGAGTTGTCAGTCTCATCAGCCTGATCAGTCTAAAAAAGATACAGATTGGAGTTGCTCACTCTCTTTGTTTTTCTGCTGTTAGTGTTCAAAATTATTCCATTTTTGTGAAGAGTCTTTTTTAAAGCAAAGTATGCGGTGATAAGCTTTTAAATAAAATTACTAATACTGATAAGATTTTATTAATTTATAATTTAAATTTATCGCCTTTTGGTCTAATGTCTAGTAACAAAGTGGAGTACATGTATCTATCCTAATAAGATTAATACCATGCTGGCACAATTTATCATGTGATCATGGTACTAATAGGATTTTTAATTTAGACTGAGCTCTAAAGACTGCTTCAGATCTGTCATGGATTGTGTCGCTATTGTGCTACCTAAAATTATTAGTGGGTAAAATTGTAATCAATACATTGTACTATTATCTCAAAGCAAATATAACTATGTTATATTCCTTGAATATATTCCTTATTTCTGACTCGGTAGTTAATCTATCAATTAAAGAGTGACACTGAACAAATGTGACAGGGGCTGTCATTGTCAGACTTTGAGGTGAATAGGGAGTTTCTGAGTATGATATATAATCAGATGCAGAATTCTTTGTGGATTCAGAATCAATTTAAATTTTTAAAATCTGGCCATCCTACCCTTGTCAACTGTGTTTTCTGACAGCGAATGTCAGCGGAATACATAATCCATTGTTCTGAGAATTAAAGAGTTTAAATCTGGAGAGTCAGCAAAACGCTAACTTTTTTGTTTGGTCCCTAGCAAAGGCATCATCAACCACATCATTCGGAATGAAAATTTGAGCACAGACTAAACTTGACGCGGCGAACCTGATCGATGGATTTTTTTAAGGTACCTTAGAAGGGTGACCTTAGTATTGACCTTGACCTTTGGTGAAGCTACATCAAACTCTATTCTCTATCTATAGCCTGTGTTACTTGCACAATAGCAATAGCAAACACCCCAAAATTGATACGAATGACCATCATTGCTATCTCAATAAGACAAAATCAGCCAATATTGATAAAAATGATTAAATGGTTGTAATTAAATTTAAAAACAGGTTGCGACCTGTTACGATAAGCATTCGCCTGTGATTGCAATGTCTTTCTGTCAAATATAACATGCACACATTCAATGGGTTTGGAACTTACTCACACATGTCCAGGTATGTTACAATAGAGTAATAGAAGTATGTATTTCAATCTTTAGAGAACTCTTGCTTATTGGTAAGGAGATAACTCCAAAATACCTTTTTCAGGGGAGATAACTTAGACGGTCATTTCTTTGCCCGAGGGTGCCTGGTAGGCTGGGGAGTGTACTCATCACTCTCATCACTCTCTCTTGCTTCCTTCCTCTTCTTGCTGGCTTGTTTGACTATACTTTTCTTCACCGTAGACTTATTAGTAACATCCACTGCAGACTTCGATTTCTTACAATGTTTGGATGTAGATGGGATTGGCTCATCATCTGAAATAGAAAAATCCATCAGTTTTCAAATATTCTGATCACAAGACAAAATCAAGCCACCATAGCTTCAATACAAAAGAAGGCAAAGCGACCCATTTAGCAAACATGGAACAGGAGTAAACTCACACGAGAGACATTCAATAAGCAAGGTTGAAGCGATACCTACCTGGAATCAGTGGGCAGACAAGGTCTCACATCTCTTCTGTACAAAACTCCCTAATGTCTTTGGCCAAGTACACCCGCCTGTCATAGTCCAAACCTGGTGGTTCGATCGTCTCTGGCATGCCTTCTGGTATAGCGGACCAGATCTGAAGAGATGTTGTCTCCAACGAAGATTGGCGCAACTTTGTTGTGATGATACCTTCAAGAAGACCAGATACACCAATAATATAGTTATTATCTGATGTATTCACACAGCAATGAACACAACATCGAAATGAAGACCACTAATACCTGGATTAGTAGCAGACATGGTGAATTAGTGTTGCTTGAGTAACAGTTCAATATCTTTACCTTCAAAAAAGCTGGACCAGTCGAAAACTGGAACAATGACAGATCCACCTTGGGCTCCAACAAGCTGAGCTCTGTTAGAAGTGAAAGATCTCAAACCGTCTGTGAAGTAGGTGAACGAGGGATTAGGGACGCTTATAAAATTAAAAACATCTAAACTGTAGCATAACTGTAATGCAGTACAGCTGCGCCAGTGATATGGCATTGGACTATGTCACCTGCGTTACTTACATTTTGAATTTCTTGTAGTGAAGACACTTGGGTTCTTCGGATTTGCTTCTTCAGTCAGCCAAAACAGAGGTCGCAACAAAACTTTGTGTCCAGCCACTAAGAAATTTATTTCAACATGAGCATTCCTACCAGTTTCCACCCTCCACAAAAGATACTTCATCATAGCATTATTTTTGTTCTGCCCACTACAAATCAGACATGCATATAACTTCATTGTCAAACTTTTCAAGGATTACATACACTGAAGGTTAGAGGGACAGACCCATGAGAAAGACAAACCTGCAATTATCTGCATAGATCACTAGTTTCCTTTCTCCTAAGCCATAATTCTCAAGGAAATAGTGGAAGTATGATATAACAGGGTTAGCTCCTTTGCCGTTTATCACTGCCTCA
Source organism: Watersipora subatra (assembly GCF_963576615.1). Taxonomy (NCBI): domain Eukaryota; kingdom Metazoa; phylum Bryozoa; class Gymnolaemata; order Cheilostomatida; family Watersiporidae; genus Watersipora; species Watersipora subatra. The sequence goes on from NC_088712.1 coordinate 13,193,717, forward strand.
TCGATGAAAAAGTTTACATGTACTGGAATAGCTGGCATACACACCGAATATTCCACACTTGCGCAGTGTTTTAAAAAATATGGGACCAGGCTGGTGGGGATCACATGGGTAGTGAATCTGAAAGAATAGCAGGAAAAGGCTACATACATTGAAAGTTCAATATAAATTCTGACAAGAGGACACCACCATATCAGTTACAGTGCATTGTACACACCTGAGTCAGGAGAGCATGTGCTCCTAACTCTGTATGATTCTTCAAAGCTTCCTTGGCAGCTTAGGCGCATGCATCCATGTATTTCCTTCCATCAGACGCTTGCTCTAGATGATCTTGGTGGTTTGAGACAGCTCGCTGCTTCTCCTCCACGGTAGCATTAGCCAATCTGAATTCAAACACGACAACTGTTCAAACTCACTTACGAAGGTGCAATTACTAAGCATTCACCATGAAAAAACAGTAACAATACTCTAAAGCTAACTCTAGCTCACTTTGTATATTGTAAGTGTGTTGTTGGCATGTCCAGCACAGATCAGATGAAGGTTTTGAAATTATGAGCATGGGTAGCACAGCCTTCCAAATCCTTCGGAATGATCTTATACCTCTAGGATCTACATTCTCTCCTGTGCAATTAGCCACATAATCCTCATAAAGCTGGAGCACAGTGTAGTGACAAGGCAGCACTTTATTATCAAATTTCCTAAATTCTGTGTAAAAAAGAATTGGATTGATGCAAGGGCCGGTGAGGAACACATACAAAGCGTTATGTTTGTCTGCACACACCACACATTTAGAAAGCAATAGGCAGTTGTAGGAAAGTGATACTAGCATAAATAATCACTAGTGAATTTGATAAGCATTGACACCAGCACGATAAAAGACACACCAGAGAAATTTACCTGCCGCAGCATGGGACCTGTACAAGATTATGGACAAAATTTCAAGTTGAATTATCATAACATAACCACTGATAATAGGGCCTCACTCTGATCCAAAGCTGCACATAGATGGTTGGGTAGTCATTATTGATTGAATAAGTAGTAGTAATTTTTAGTGAATGCTTACCAGCAACTCGACCAGGGAGAGCTAAGGCATGGATGGCAGCAAAATCTCTCAAGAATGTGACGATGCGGGTAGCTTCCTCGAGAGTGATAGCTTTCTTATTGCGGCCTTTATACTTTAGATTCCTGGGTGAGCAACCATTCTCTTTATAGTGAGCTTTCAATGCCAAGAGTCTTGATTTACCAATAGCATTCAAATACATAGATCAATTCCGGCATAAAATATGACCTGAATGAGAAGAAACACCCTGAATTGATATTGAAAAGTTGAGTGGTTCAGCAAGTGTTGCAATCCGTAGTTACAGCATTTCAAAGGTGATTGATACTACTACAGCTACTACCACTGCCATCACTACTACCAGGCATCGATGCTGTTGCTGAGTGAATGCATGACGACTAACAGAAAGATTGTGATAGTAAACTACTGCTAATAGTATACTAATAAATTTAAGAATACTTAAACTACTACCCACCATACAATTACAATATTAAGCATGATTGACTACACACTCACCTTCATGTGTATACTGAGTTCTATTTCTAGACCTCCCTTTCAGCTGGTTAGTCATTCGATCCTTCACTTGATCTGTAGTGAGCGTAGTGGTAGAGATTTTACCAAGAATTAGAGGATCTAGACTGTGTTCGTCATAACTTTGGTTGATTGTTCTGCTGTCATCTATCTGTTCAACTGTGAGCCATTCTAAACAGAAGGTAGAGCCTTGACAGCACGATAGTTCTTTTATGTCTTCTTGTTGCCTCTGGGACTGATCATTTATGTTATCAGCAGCGTGTTGTTGTTCATCTTGTTGCGGAGGAACATCAACGCCAGCGCCGTCGTTGTTGTTATCATGATGATGATGATCGTCATCAGCAACAACTACTGGTGCATTTTCTTCTTCACCATTTACAAACTCTCTCAAAGCAAGTACAGTAGCCATCTCTTCCTCAATATCTTCGTCATCAGCTTCTTCTTCATCTTCACTGCTTAATCATCACTTACTGCGCTTTGTTCGGTGTGAAAGTACTCTTCTAGATTATCTGTGTTTACGTACTTTCCTACACGATCCGCCATTTTGAACCGGATTTGGTCACTTGATTACGGAAAAAATGTAATTTTCCGATCGATGCGGTGGACTGATGATAAAACAGAGGTCACGAGGTGAAAGAGCAGGTCGCAATTGACCAATGGGAAGACAATAAAATATCGATGAGTACATCAGACGACCGAAGATTCAACTTCACGGCTCTATACTGAACATATAGAAATCTACGGGGAAGTCTGAAAATCATGGCCACTGTCACATATATGTAGGCCTATATATGAGCATGAGTATATATATGTATATATGAGCATGAGTATATATATGTATATATGAGCATGAGTATATATATGTATATATGAGCATGAGTATATATATGTATATATGAGCATGAGTATATATATGTATACATGAGCATGAGTATATATATGTATATATGAGCATGAGTATATATATGTATATATGAGCATGAGTATATATATGTATATATGAGCATGAGTATATATATGTATATATGAGCATGAGTATATATATGTATATATGAGCATGAGTACATATATGTATATATGATCATGAGTATATATATGTATATATGAGCATGAGTATATATATGTATATATGATCATGAGTATATATATGTATATATGAGCATGAGTATATATATGTATATATGAGCATGAATATATATATGTATATATGAGCATGAATATATATATGTATATATGAGCATGAGTATATATATATGTATATATGAGCATGAGTATATATATATATGTATATATGAGCATGAGTATATATATGTATATATGAGCATGAGTATATATATGTATATATGAGCATGAGTATATATATGTATATATGAGCCTGAGTATATATATGTATATATGAGCATGAGTATATATATATGTATATATGAGCATGAGTATATATATATGTATATATGAGCATGAGTATATATATGTATATATGAGCATGAGTACATATATGTATATATGAGCATGAGTATATATGAGCATGAGTATATATATATGTATATATGAGCATGAATATATATATATGTATATATGAGCATGAGTACATATATGTATATATGAGCATGAGTATATATATGTATATATGAGCATGAGTATATATGTGTATATATGAGCATATATATGTATATATGAGTGTATATATGTATATATGAGTATATATATGTATATATGTATATATGAGTATATATGTATATATGTATATATGTATATATGTATATATGAGTATATATATGTATATATGAGCATGAGTATATATATGTATATATGAGCATGAGTATATATATATGTATATATGAGCATGAGTGTATATATGTATATATGAGCATGAGTATATATATATGTATATATGAGCATGAGTACATATATGTATATATGAGCATGAGTATATATATGTATATATGAGCATGAGTATATATATGTATATATGAGCATGAGTATATATATGTATATATGAGCATGAGTATATATATGTATATATGAGCATGAGTATATATATGTATATATGAGCATGAGTATATATATGTATATATGAGCATGAGTATATATATGTATATATGAGCATGAATATATATATGTATATATGAGCATGAGTACATATATGTATATATGAGCATGAGTATATATATATGTATATATGAGCATGAGTATATATATGTATATATGAGCATATATATGTATATATGAGTATATATATGTATATATGAGCATGAGTATATATATGTATATATGTATATATGAGTATATATATGTATATATGTATGTATGTATATATGTATATATGAGTATATATATGTATATATGAGCATGAGTATATATATGTATATATGAGCATGAGTATATATATGTATATATGAGCATGAGTGTATATATGTATATATGAGCATGAGTATATATATATATATATGTATATATGAGCATGAGTACATATATGTATATATGAGCATGAGTATATATATGTATATATGAGCATTAATATATATATGTATATATGAGCATGAGTATATATATGTATATATGAGCATGAGTATATATATGTATATATGAGCATGAGTATATATATGTATATATGAGCATGAGTATATATATGTATATATGAGCATGAGTATATATATGTATATATGAGCAAGAGTATATATATGTATATATGAGCATGAGTATATATATGTATATATGAGCTTGAGTATATATATGTATATATGAGCTTGAGTATATATATGTATATATGAGCATGAGTATATATATGTATATATGAGCATGAGTATATATATGTATATATGAGCATGAGTATATATATGTATATATGAGCATGAGTATATATATGTATATATGTATATATGTATATATGAGTATATATATGTATATATGAGCATGAGTATATATATATGTATATATGAGCATGAGTATATATATGTATATATGTATATATGAGTATATATGTATATATGTATATATGTATATATGAGTATATATGAGTATATATGTATATATGAGTATATATATGTATATATGAGTATATATATTTAAAACCATTCATTTTTGTTGAATGAAAGAAAAGGAATAAAATCAACGCTGAAAATAACATGATTAATCATCATTGTTACACAAAACAATCAGTCAATATTCACTTGGAATAAACCCTTTATTCGGTGTAGAGCAATTCACTGCCATTTTTGTAACAAATACAACTGAAAGACTGACATGACTGCTGCCAAAGATGAGCATGCAGATTTTAGGCTCACCGTTAGAGCTGCTTCGTCTTATACTAATAATCATTGACATGACTTGCTTACAATTTTAGACTGGCTTTCATCATGGCAGACATTTGTTTTTCATAGCTCAGCTCTTAACCTTAAAGCTGATGTACTGTCTAACATTTTATGCGGTGATTGTTGGTATGGCCTCTGACCAAATTGTTTGTGGTTCAATCTATTGGTAACACCTTTGACAAACAAGAAATCAATGAGATCATAGAGACATACTTGTAACATCTCTCAGAGTATATTTAATAGTCAGATGTACAATGTATATGTCTACAGCAATATTAATAGTAAAGTACAGTCAGGTTCTTATTATTCCTGCAAACTAATAGCAATAAGTAAAGTATATTGAAATATGATACCAATAGTGTCAGGGAGCTCAACGATAGTTTTATGATTTACTCTTATATAATTAGACATTTCATGTCTAATTATATAGGAACATGATGGATAACTCCACAGAAACAAAAAAAACAAACATGGCAAATTGAAATACTTTACAAGTACAAATATCACATAAAAAATTGAGAAATAAAAAGTCCATACATTGATTACCTGGAGGGGTTTAAAGGAACCAGATCTAACCTTAAAAAGAAAATAGGGCTATAAATGAGCAATGTCAATGGGTTTATTTATATCGATAAAATCTTGCTTGATAAACTTCAATTCAATATGCAACTAGAGAGGCAGTCTGTTTTCGACATTTGCACCAACAGAATTTCTCTTTGGGTATCAAGTGTTATGGATAGCTTAGTTGAGTGGCTGCGATTATAAATGATTCTGCATCAAAAATTGAGAGATAACCCTGAATAAGAAATAGAATGACTTTGATAAGATAAAATCACAATAGGTAGACAAACATAAGTCTATTGGTCAACAGATATTTATATTTAAAATGGTCAAGTTAGGTACGAAAAACATTCTAACAGTTGGCAAATCAAGGAAGCAAAGAGTAAAAAAAGCAAACAACCGATAAAGACATCTACCACAGCTGCAAGTCTAAAGTTAAAATTCTGACTAAACGTTAAATCTCCTCATATAAATAAATCCATTGCTAAAAACAAATTAAAAGTGCTTACAAATAGATTTATGGCTACAAACTTAAAACTGATGATCAAAACATTCATCATATAATTCTAACAATAAATGTCTACAGCAAAGTCTATGGGTACGAAGGGAAGGCTCCAGTACGATAAGAGATGTCAATATTAATGTATTTAACTAAGAGCCTGCAAGCTGTGTGTCTATAAGTCAATATAATAGTAACAGGTAATTGCCTAAAGCTAGGTCTATGACTAATAATCTAATGCTTTACAGCAACAATCTTATTGTCCGCACTCTTTAATATATTAATATGTCAATGATTGAAACCCTAAAACTAAAATAATATGCACAATGATTGAAACCCTAATGCAACAAGGATACACACAATGATTGAAACCCTAATTCAACAAGGATACACACAATGATTGAAACCCTAATGCAACAAGGATACACACAATGATTGAAACCCTAATGCAACAAGAATACGCACAGGTTAATGATCAAAACTTTAAAACTATGAATAGATTTTAAAGTGTAGACTCAGCATATGATCAACAACGTGTAATAAAAGTGTAACCAAAACAGGAAGTCATACTTACTGTATGTGGCAACAGGGTTGAACAAAGAAGTAAGCCTCCAAGTGGATGTACTAGTACCAAAGAACCAATAAACCCGTCAAAGTCCAAATCTTAAAATATTATCTTCTAAAATGTTGAAAGCTAGCATAAGACCGAAGGTAAAACTTGGGGTTTTACACACGCTAGCACCAATTGTGACCCACCGAGCTAAGAGAATGAAGCTACCACTATTATCAAATGCAACAAATTGGACTGCCAAAACAAATTCAGGCACACCTTTACATTTGAGGTTAATGTGTTCCAGGACTGAGCTAGACCTTCAATTTACTTATGTATTCATGCACAATTTCTCAAATAACATAGCTAATTACAAATTGAGGCACATCAAGGGAAAAAAGCTCATTTGATACTTTTTGAGGATTTTAGGCTTTGTTATCACCTGATAGAAAAGATTCTGCTGATTTCAATGATATACATGTACAATATTTTATTCTTCTGACAGTTATGAGTGAGTTAATAGCAGGAAAAAGGCCACAAGACTGAGTATTTCGGTAAAACAATGATTTGAGAAATCGAGCACTGAAAACCAACAAGCATCATAACTCCTACACCGTTTAACATCATTATAGCAACGAGACATCTAGTCAGTGCTAGCAAAACAAAAAAAATCATGGAGACCAATTAGACTATGCTGAGTTTATTGCTCTTAGTTAAAAAGCTCTAAAACAAGTAGTTTTCAAGATACAACTATCTGAAGTGGACCTAAAATATTACAAGGGCTTCTCTGAAATTATTCAATTTAGTGTATCAATGTCTATGGCTCTATCGCTAGCAATTGATGAGCATTAGGGTGTCACAAGTAAATCAGCTAGCTGCTATAGATTCTCTGTATTGGGGGGGGTAAAAGAGGTGCCACCTGTCTGGCTAGATAGTCTTGTCTATCAGGTGACATACTACCCAGTGAAAGGATATCTGGCACACGATCTTATAGCGCAGTTGTTGCTACACCACGCTTTAGAAGTCAGAACCTCCCAATCTCTGTTTCAACATACAAGTTTACCAATTGTCTGTTGTAGAACAAATTGATAGTTGATGAGATAATTGAATACTGGTATCTAAAACTGGAAAGCACAATCTTTCCAGTATTGTCAATAGAGTTTGAACGCTATCTCATTTTTGATGTACCAGTGATTATGTACGTACATGTATATAAATCATTGAGTGAGCTACGATCATGATTGAACTTACCATGACATCATCATAGAATTAAAATCGATACAGCTTTATAATATATTTAAGGGGATTGAAATACTTAGATAGTTTTGAGTCCCAACTACACCAGCTCCAATCCCCATAACTGGTAACATGAAAATCAAACTAATAAAACATTTGACAGTGCTTTCAAATTGTAGCGTATAGCTAGAAGTACAACACAAGATAATTCAACCTGCTATGCCAAAAAGAGCACCAACAATATGCTAAAAGTTTAATTCAATCACTTGTACTTACCTACCATGTGTGTTCATGGAGGAATGGCTGATGTCTTTTGATAAATGTTGTTTGGTTTAGTTGTCTTGTCTACAATATTTAAGCTTTACCAATCCAAGATTTATTATGCCTAGTTTTAGTATGCATGACGAAAAAACCATCTGATGAGGTGAAAAAATGTTGTGTTCCACTTGGTAAGGCATAAAAATCATATAACAGGGACATCGCGACTCAAGGGTGCTATGTATGACGTTCAATATTTGGCTAGTAATATGAAACTGAGTTTATTATAGGTAGCAGTAAGGTAGTTGTATCTTTAATTGTTAAAGGGTTAAAAAACTGCAACTTTCGAAATGCAAAGTTATGGGCGTGGAAAGAGATTCTGCTACTGATGACAAAAGTATAGAAACATCAATTGAAAAACAATATCTTATATAACCTCATGTATTGATATCAATAGTACATCATTTGATTTCAAGGCAGCAAATCTTTGTCCATATATTTAGTTATTCAACAGGAGACATTATCTTGTAAAATTTCTACTGTAATAATAGTGGATCATTGTTCAAAGAGCAAAAAATACTTCCTGAGGATTAAAAAAATGTCTAATAAACTATTGTATCAAAGGCAAACAAAGAAAATTCTACAGGAATGCACATTTTTTACAAATTAACCAAACAGAATCACAAGCAACTAATTTAAGGTGAGGGGATACAACAATTATTAGCAAGTTCATCAAGCTTTGTTGTGAAGCAATTACTGCCTTTCTATTGAAGCGACATCAGCTCCATTGAATCCATTATTTCAACATGGGTACATCTCTTTTTACTTATATAGAGTAGCCTATAGTTCCTAATAAGACAGAGAAGGCAGCAGTTCAGACGGCTGAAGCAACAGCTATGGTTGTAGCTGAAAGACTGCTATGTTCTTAGTAAAGCAGTTAGCTACAATTAATCTGTCTCCAGAGATGTCAATGTCAAATACCTTGTCATTATGAATAGCGCTGTCTGTCAGCTCTGAGACTACCTCCCCTACAATATAATAAATATCACCAACAGTCACATCATATTCGTGATTTCAACTCTCTTTAACCATCAGAAACCTGGCCGTCCTTGTTTGTTGGTAAGCCTGGGCAATTGTCTGCAGATCCAAAATTTTTTAACTTTTGTCAAATACATTTGCATGCACTTATAATACAATTTTATTTGGTGAAACAATAGTAAAAAGTTGGGCAACACAAAGTAAATGTCATCATACAGAAAACAACAGTATTTCACCCTTATTGGAAATAAAAATATTTGTTCGATTTTCAGAAAACTCGTAAAAATGTTTACAGTAGTGACATATCTTTCGAGCACATGCTCATCACCATTTTATGCATCAAATTATACTTGAAATCATTTTTAGTATCATAAATTTCGTCGTTTGCATTACAGTCAATTATTACCTATCAACGAGTGGGTCATATCGATTTTTTCGCAATTTTTTCTAATAAAATTTGATTTGTCATTATAACGAAAGAAGTAGATAAACGTATTTGAAAACTGTTGCAAATGAATGTGGAATTTCTGGTCTCACATTTTATGCAAGAACTAATTTGATTGGTTTACGATGTTTCTTAGAAACCGCTTTTGTAAACAGAGCCATGTGAATGGCGATATTCCAGCATTCAAAATAACAAGTTTTCATTCATTATCATATTGTTTTTTTGTGTTAAAGAACAATTTTAAGTTTTTATTCATAGCAAGCATCAGGCTTCAAACTTATTACTCTCCATCTCTGCTCCACCTTATCGAGCAATGTTTACACTAAGCTAAGAGTACATCACTAGCCTATTTATCACTAGAGCCAACTTCTGATGGCTTGAAAGGCTGCCCTTCAAAGGCTCAATAACGTACGATAAAAATATGCCAAGTACCAGCTGACTCAGTAATAAACATGATGCAGACCACTAGTACCCAAGATTGTGGTATATCTTTCAGCCATAGGAATGTTGGCATAGTGCCAAAACCAGCTACGAGAAAATGTCAATAGCAGAGAGAAGGTTATTTCTCAATACATATTATTTTTTAGTCTTTGGTTCAAGGCTGACTTCCAACTAAAAATACAACCGAAAAAATCTTTGAAATCTGTTCAATAAGTAAGGTGAATTGGTTACAAAAATAATTCTCTTTCAAATAAAACCTTACACTCATGTTACTTTTAATCCAAACAATTCATGCAGGAATTATATTATCTGAGAATCTGTTAAATTCTTACTGAAAATCTGTACATGTGTTAACATGGTTAGACAAAACAAATAAATAGGAACCATTTCAATTTTATTTAAATTGATTATAGAAGTATTTGGTGACCACTGCCTTCCTGTCTATCATAGAATCATGAGCAATAGTGGTGCGATCAGTGATTTGTTTAAAAAAAGAAATTTTTGTTTATAACTATTTTTGTTTTGTCTCATTGTTAAGAAAACAACCACTATTAATTTTTATCTTTCAGTACATTAATAATACTTTGGAGGTACATCTAATTTCCTTTTTATGAGCCGCATTGTTCATAGTTTTGTGTACAAGTAAAAGCCTGATGATAACACAGGATATCATACCAATAAATGGTTTGATATACAAAAGATCAGTGATAGTCTACTCAGTGTGCAGACAAATCCAAAATAATTGGCTATTGATTAAAAAAGTGGGGAAAATCAAATTTGTGGTTAATCAAAATCATAAACTAATATTAAATCTATAGCAAGTAGAATATCAGAGCTCTCCCTTAATATCTATATTGTTTAATTTTACTATGTTAAGTAGTGTTGGTAGCATTATATTGGTTTACATCCACACCATGTAACTACTAGTATGTCTATCAATTACTAGATTGTACAGCATATTTGTCACAACAACTGCTCACACATATTATGTATATCATTTATAATTAAACTAACCAGTTGAGCTATCCAGAATTCTCACGGTGCTGCTGGCGGATGCTGCCACTAGGACATGTCTTTCTCCATAGCTTGCTACTCCGAGTGGACGATGAACATCTTTACAAGTCCAAAGCAGCTGACCTTGAGAGATGTCTACCAAGAAGACTTGAGATGAGAGGTATTCAGACACAACAACCTTGTCTGTTCCTGAAACACATAGTGAGACCCAAAGTTGGCTCAGCTGAGGACAAAAAATCTCTTTGAGTTTGTTCCCTGTGAGTGAGTAGATGATGAGAAGCTTGTTCTCTCTGTCTGGAGCAACTATTTTATCACAAGTGATGGTTAGTCCTGTGCAGTCCTTGCAAATATCATTATGGCTCCAGGAAGTCACTTGATTTCCATCTTGGTCATGTACATAGATGGTCCAAGGATCGCCACACACTGCTGTATATAGTCTGTCCTTGTAGACCTCCATTGCTCTAGGTTAGTTGTTGAATGTGATGAACGAGCCTTTTACTTGGTAGGTGTTGTCTATAGTAGCTACTGCTTTATTAGCCATTCCAATTAATATTTGAGAGTTCCAGACTCTTGTTGAATAAGGATGTGATGGTAAAGAGACTGTGTGAACGAGTTTGAGAGACTTTGGAAGAAGTTTAGGTCGAAGCTTCAGCCGCTCATCAATTAGAAATCCGTCAGTGGAGACAACTTCTAGCATTATCTCACAGCTTCCACCTGTAAATAAATAGCGAAATGTACATACATCAATAGGAATGATTTTTTTGTCATGATACTGTATTATGCATGTAATAAAACAACACTACAGGTGAAGACTAATAGCATAGTAGAAAGTAATAACAAACTGTAAACTTATACTTCAACATAAAAAGATATGATTCCAGAATCTTGTGGATCATATTTCTGTTTGTGACATGCCAACAGTGCAATTCTTACTGAGTGGCATTACAAAAAAACATTTGTGATTTATACCATATGCATAGAGGCATTAACCCTTGTATTTTAAATTAAACAATTTTCTAAGTGAAGTTTTTTGTCATTGGCTTTTTATTGAGAGTTTCTGAGGACTTCCAGATAGTTTTTAAAAATCCTTTCAGTTTCACTATGGTTTGCTCAGCGGTACTTTTCAGTAGGACTTAAATTATTACTTCCCAAGTTGTAATGAAGTTATAGCGCAACACAGCTTATAAACAATGCTTGCTCGCTATTTCACTAGCATAATTTGACTTACATCTATAAGCCTGTCACTAAGTAATACGCTGATGACATGAATACAGTTTTGATAGCAAAATGATTGGCTTCAGTATAAGCAATTTATGCCATTGTTTTTTTCACACATTATTTTTAAAATTAATAAATATATGTCAAATTATCTGAAATAACTCATGCTATTTAAAGCTATGATTAATAACACCTGTACAGGCAACATTAAGCTTCCTCGATTGCTGATGATGTTCATAACGCATGTGAAGTTAGTCTTTTAACCTTTTGGCAGTCTCCAATATTTTGTAAAATAATACGTATGGCAAACGTTAACAAATCCAACTTTCACATTTCAAGTCAAACTACAAAATGAATTGCTTCCTGCAATTGTATATATTGTTCAAGTAACTTTGAACATATATTAAACTGATCGTCAAACATTAATTATATTTGCTGACTCGCTAACAACTTCTATAGCGCTTGAGTAGTGCTCATAATAATATATGTTTTAACAAGTCATATTTGCAATTTTATGCTTTGAAATAGCCAAATCAGTCTTATGCTATCAAACCTTTGATAGCATACCTTTGTTCACTTTACCTAGTCCATACCATAATTCCAAGTAGAAAGCCAAGGAGAATGGAGCAAATACCAGCACTGGAAAGGATTCAAATATCAATTTTGTTTCAATTGTTTTCAAGTGTGGTTGTGAGAGGTATATAAATGTATAAAACACAAAATCTTATAGATTGTTTCGAGATATGCGTACAAACAATGTTTTTTCTAAATCTTTGTTCTAAAGTTCATAGCTGACTCTACGATTTGATTGGTTGTTTTGGTTAAAGAGGTGCAAAGCGCGTGGTAGACGGATTGTTGCCCATTTCACGAAGTTTTTCAACACCATATCAGGTGGACATAGCCTAGTGAATGAGTATGATAATGTCTGTGCTATATTTAGGAGTGTAGCTAAACACAACCAGAAAGATTTTTACTGTAAGATGGTCTCGTAGGCAATTGATGTATGGAGCAAAAAATATTGTAGTTTATTTTAGGATATGCATACAAATAATGTTTTATTAAAAACATTTATTTAAAGTTCATTGCTGGCCTTACAATTTGAAAATTTGTTTTCAACAAAGGTGTGTCAAGTGCACAGTAGACAAAATGTAGTTTAATTCAAAAAAAATTTCATCATCATTGCATGTGAAAATAGGCTAGTAAATTAGTATAGTGATGGCTGCGCTATATTTAAGAAAGTAGCAAAACCCAACAGGAAATGTTTTACTTTATGGTAGTCTTATAAAAATTTAATCATTTACCGATTATTTTGCAGGGAAATGGGAAAAGAAGTTTGTGTTGTGCATTTGGGTGTTTTAATACTCCAGCTAAAGACGGTAAACTCAGTTTTCACATATTTCAATCAAAATAAAACAGACAGACGGAACAAGTATAGAGATATACTGTTGAACATAATGACTGGATGTCCTCCAAGCACTCTTTGCTCCACAGTGATCATTTCACTTTAGAAGCTTATCGTGAAAATCCTGGTATGAATATGGTTGCCATGCTGAAGCCAACTGCTGTACCAAGTATATTTGACTCTTTGCCAAACTACTTACAACCAACTCCACCAAAGCATTGACGACTGCTAAACTGACCAACATGAACTATATCATCTACACCAGACCAAGATGAGCTAGCCATAGAACTTTCACTTTGCTCTAGAAAAACAACAGTCACTAAGCAATCTGAAGAGGTCACTTCACGAGGTAGATTAATGATCTCACCAAATATACGTTTACCAAATCTTTTTTAAAGGTTAACATACTTATCCACAAGCTTCAAAGGATTCAAAACAGTACATATATTCCAAAAAAGTTGCCAGCCTTACTGCAAAATAAAAATAAAATTCAAAGCTTCACGAGCCTGCAAGAGCTACTAGAAAATGAAGCCAAGAAAACAAAAAATATGTCTGTGATCAAAAATTGAAAAGATTTGTGATCACCCTGTAATACTATTTCCAAAAAAGAATATGCTTATTTTACAACATTGTTCAACATTTTTAATGTACAAATTCCAAAACTATGGCTCCAGTCTTTTCTGGCATTTTAAAAGAGGTCATTGAAATCACCAATAAAAATAAATGTGCAGTCGATGTATACAGTTTTGTGATGAGCCCTGATGCCAAACATGGAATCAGGATTATAAATATAACTTGTGATTGCATGTAAGCAAACATTGCCAGTCTGAAAAAAGCCAAGATCACAAATACCAGAAAAGCTAAACTTTCCACGCCTAATGATTGACCACAAAGTGTGTATTATGCTGGAACAGGTACGCATGTTAAAGTTAGAGAAGAATTTACTGAGCACTTTTCAGGTATTTAAATTCTCAGAAGGCGATGTAGACTGTATATATCAAAATTGGGAACATTAAAAAACATTGGGAAGACATTGGGCTAAGAATTGCTAATAATCTGAAAAAATGCCATGTGAACTGGAAAAAATATGACAATAAAAAACAAGCTCGCCATTCAATATTTCTCTAAAACATATTCAGTGTACAGAGATGCCACCGCCACCATCATATTCATAAGGAATGATGGTAAATTACGATCCGGCTACTCAAATAACATGTTAGTTTTTTGTGTGATGAAAAATGTAGTTATGGTGTTTACTAATAAAATTAGTGCATAGTTGAAATTAGTGCATAATTAAACATAGTGTAGTATTACTAAGTCTGTTGATGTGGCTTAATTTTGCTTTTGCTGAAAAGCAATTAAAATATGTCCGAATTTGATGGTTTATTCACCAAAATATTATTTTAAATAATAAATGGCTTATAGTTGTTTCTAAATTGTTTATTATAATTAGATAAAATATTTGGCATTCTGAACTGCCACATCCCTTATAGAAAGGAATATAAATGTCCACTCACACAAACAGAAGCAAACTATGAATATTTTAGCAACAAAATTGTTATCATCTACTACATAAAACAGCTGAACTTGCAGGAGGGCCGCTCCGTCTACACTAGTCGGCGTAAAACCTGTTTAATTGGATTCAAAACTGCAGCTGCATCGGACCTTAAAATTGAGAATTGCATCTTTCAAATATTTTGCAAAACCAAGTGTGTACTTTTGTACAAGATTGAACCCAGATGATATAGATACAACGTTTTTAAAGATTTGGGCCAAGAAAGGTTTCACAATAGTCCAGATTTTCGTAGCTTCAAACTTGCACTGAATGCTCTACCAGTCAAAGCAGATATAAACCTAGCTCTTGCAACTGACTGCTGTGATTTTGATGGCTCAGAGGATTCACGCTCCTCACTTCTCTCAATGTAATCAAAGAAGTCATGTAGAAAGCGATAAGAACTTCCATGGTGATTTGAAAACAAGCGAACAGACTATTTCCCGGACATAATGCAGTACATCAGTAGGTAAATATTATCAATTCCTGAACATTGCCTACAAAACAAGGGATCTGGCAAACATTGCAGCCTTGCTGCATATGCCAAACTACCTGACTGCTTATATTGTGGTATGTGATTTTGGTATGTACATGTACTTTGGTAGGAGCTATTTTCACATATGGTTTATGTATAAAGAAATTATAAAGAAAGCTGAGATTGTACAGATCAATCAGACGTAATTAAATTTACAATACAGCTGATACTTAAATTATTTATTATAATAATATTAGCATTCAATATTTATTTAGCAGGCCATGTGGTACGGAGCTTAAAATTCAACTGCAATGACTGCACCAGCTTTATTACTGCAGATTTCTGTACCATGGGTGATGTGACACTAGCCAGCGTAAAAGATAGAGGTGGTCTGTTTACACCTTATCCTGTCATCACAAAGATATGTCTAGGCTCAGAACAGATCATATGACAGTGTGTCAACCTACATGAAATCACTGTAGACATACACAAGTTGGTGGTCACTAAGACTCTTTTTTTTGGCGTTACCAAGAAATTTTCATCATGCATTTTTACGATCAATCCACAGCACAGCATTATTTAAAACTATCACCTTCAGATAAGTTAGGATTACAATTTACTAAGAGGCTACAGAGGTAGCTGTTACAAAAATATTATTTAATCAAGGCTAAGCTGACTGGTCGTCTTTAGTCATAACTAACCTTTCACACAATGTATAGAAAAGTGTATAATGTTTCGCTCGTTTCTTATGATTTTTCCGATGTTGTTTGCATAACACTCAAGGCCCAACATTTATATTAATAACAGATTGACATTGATGTACCATTTACTAGTGTGTATGCATTTGAAATCAGTTTGAATGTTTATCTACCTGACATGTTAGCCCATAGCATAGGGCAACATTGGTAATTGTGCTTTATTTTTGGAGTTGACCAACATGCATTTTTACTCACACGTTCCATATGAAATATTCCACATTATTTTCACAAGTTTCCAGGTTAAAATATTCTTATTATACAAGCTTTGTATCTAAAGTTTGAATAACATATATTTGGCGCTTTATAAGTTATGTCTAATTCTACGTAGCAATGAAGATTTATCTTAATTCTTTCAATGTAAACCGTGATGACTCACTTTACAGACTAACCTAAAGTGAACAAAGCAATGGCGTTTGCTTCACAAACAATGTAGCTATTTACATAAGACACCAAGGTTTTGCATCACCTAGTCTAGTATAGTTAATAAGTTTATGATGGCAGGGCCAACACTGCCCACACCATAAGTATGACACTGGTTTGAACCATGCAGTAGTGGGGGTTGCTGATGTGAGGAATCTGAGGCTATCTTAAACCACATTTTATGAAAAGTTTAGTAAAATCCTTAGCAATGGTTGGTTGATCATTGAGTCAGTTTTTGAGCAGAATGAATCTTTTTAATGAGCAATATTTAAAGAAGCCAGAAAATAACTATTTGCAATCAAGAAGCTGTAGATTAGCTCAGGTGCTAGAGAATCATGTTGCTTAGATAAATAGACTGACCTCGAGTCTGTATTACACTGTCATTTATCGTCTCACTACCCTTTACTTTGAGCAAGTGTAACCTATATTATAACAAATATTAACAATAAAATAGCAGTTTTTTATAATTTCTGTTCTAAAAGTTTATTGAGAACAAACACAAACTTGTTGCTGTAATCCACCATACTGTGTCTTATAACAGCTTTATCTTATATATGAGTTATTATCTGATAAAATCAGGCAGCATATAAATATAATTCCTTTAGTTAATGGGAGTTTGATCCCTCTTTAGGATATGATCAATCGTAGCTTTACAAGTTTTTAATAGTACACAACAAAAACTGTCAACATAAACCTGGAAAGATATGTAGACACAATTGTTATTACCTTGTCAAGTTTGCCAAATATTAATAACACTTGGCCATCAATTTCCATCATTATATAAAGTGCAAATGATAGTTACACTCAAGTGACATTACTGCATAAAATTAAGATGATAACAACACAGAAAAAACATCAGTAAATGTGCTGAAGAATACATGTATATCAACGATCAAGTTACCTTCTTAAATGCCAATGTGATCATACCAGTGTTTATTTATTTTTTATTGGTTAGTCTAATTGTATTGATGGTTACACTTTATTTTAATGGCTAATGTTATCATATTAGTGTTTATTTCTTTGTCAGACTCATAGAGAAACATATGTTCTGAATTATACTCAGTATGTACATTACTGTTTATAAACAGGGGTATTCATATGTAATAAATGTTTTCTCCTATATTTACTGCATTGTACAATGAACAGTAATCTTTCACTTTTGCTGATTATTTAAAACAGGTCTCTACCATGAATGCAAATTCATAGAAAAGAAAGTGACCAAATCATGGCTAATGAAGTCTCATTCATATTATTCATGAGCAGTGTACCGGTTGTTTGGTTTGTTAGATAAAATTGAGTGATCATATTTTGTGATGTTACACTTCACAAAGCTTAAAAACTGAGAAATCGCTGTGACAGCTATAAAAATGACTCTGTCCCAACTACAAAAAGATTTATACACTTTTGCAGGTTTTATTTTTCATTTTTGTAAATCTTTGATTAAAAAAATAATATTTTGTATGCTGCAAAAATGGAAGCCATTGTACCCTGCACAGCGATGTAGCAAATGACTTCTGCAAAAAAAGGAGTTTCTTGCGACCATTGTTACTTAATATGCTTTGGAGTCTTTTGCATGCAGATCATTTTACATTTGGAAGATAAAACTTAAAGGAAGACTTGCAACAAAATTTGCATTACAGTTATTTGGTATCAAAATGTTCACCATGTCTTACTCTGCTGCATGTTTGGTTCAAAATATGTGAAAATATGAATCCAAGCTATTAAAACCTCAATAACAAACAGGTAATCGCAGCGATCATGAAAACGCTGTAGGTTGGAATCCCTCTCTAAAATGGCTCAAATGTGCTGAAGTTGAACACGATGTGCTTCTGTTTACATTTTCATGCAACCTCATTTGTCGAAATATTTTCACAAATAAACTTTATGCATTCAATAAAACGATGCCTACTGTCTTTACGCGTCTTATTTATCATCATTGTCATGCGGTCACTCCGACCACTGATATCTCAAAACCTAGCTTAAAAATAAGTTTAATTTTGAAATCTTAGCTCAAGGAGGTGCATATCATCCTATGATAAATATAACAAGCCTGTTGGTCACATGTGATAGTTGAAAAAAGTGGCAGAAATTGTTTGTGCTGCTTGGCAGGAAAAATGAGTCGCACGATCAGGTTATGTCTACATGATTAGACAAATCTGAAACAAACCTGTAATTTAGCGAGCATTCATATTGGATAAGAGCTTTTTTTTAACCAGAAGGGTTTGTCATAAGCTATCTCTATGAGACGCTTTACATCGAGCCTTTTCTTGCCCTTTTATTTTAAGTGATAACACCACATGTCAAAACAACAACCTCGTTGAGTTGAGTACGTCATCAAAATAAAGGGTTTTCAACCTCAGCCATTTTTTACTGCTCATTTTTTGCTTTTAAGAGATCGGAATCACATTTCCACCTTTTTTGAACCTACAACACAGCAGAGTAAGACATGATAAACCTTTTGATACCAAATAACAGTAATGCAAATTTTGTTGTAAGTCAACCTTTTGACGCAGTGTGACTTTAACATTAATGCGATAATACTCTTGCATAGCTTATATTAATCTGTATAGAAAGCTTGGTGTTGAATTATTCAGTGAACGCAATAACAATATGATATAATTCTAATACTGAAAATTATTTAATACTTTTGAAAAAAAGATTTTGTCTTTGGTTTTTTAAAAATATGTTACCAAAAGTCTTGTACCAATTATTTTAGAAATTTCATAATGTACTAATGATGAACAGTTTTTTCAAGTTTTAAAATAATTTGACTAATACAGTTTAAAAACCACATCATCCAATGATTTATTCTATATTTTTGTTTCCAGCCAAAAATGTCAGATGTTAAAGAGTGATTAGGCTCCTCTAATCATAATACTAAAAACTCAAATGCCTCTACAATATTTTGCTGAATATTGAAAAAATATGATAACGATAAGTTTGGTACTGAAAATTAAATTATATTTTTGGCCTACTTTTAGTTGATTAAATCAGGGCATCTAAGCACAACTTATTATGCAATGTTTGAAGACGTGACCTACAAAGTTACAAAAACCTAAGCAGCCAACAATTATCATTTCAATATAATACTAATTATTATATGTAAGAGAACCAACTTTGTCAGCTACGGATAAAATAAAATATCTTTCAAAACAGTGCCTTTTTAAATGTTGAAGAAGAAACAAAACATATGAAATAGTAACTCAGGATTCATAAAAAGTTATCTAAAAGACAATTCGAATCGAACAATTGAAGAATAAAAAATAAAGGAGTATTACAGTTTGCTAGTATAAAATTGATGCTTAAAATTTATATTTATTGTATAAGTTCACCCTTGACCTACTTATTGCTAATAAATTATCAGTTATTATGTTTCCTTCTCAAACACTAAAGTTTGATAAAAAAAACTACAGAGGAATATTATTACTGGCTTACATGTTTCTATTCCTTGCCATAACTAAGAGTCTAAATGTAGATGGCAAAGGTTTGGTCAAATTTTAACCAGTAAAATGCGGAGCCGAAGCTTTTTTCAAATCCAACTTACTGCCAAAGACACGGAATAGGTTCGATTTTAGTTGTTATTTGTAATTAACAACTATACAGTCTGTGAGAAAAACCAACACAGTATTATAAAGGTGTATTTTAATGTACTTGGGTCACATGTCGCTTAATTGTTGATTAGACGTTCACAAACAATCAAATTGTGACATAGAAGGTTCCGCAATGCAGTTTATGGTGTTGATGTATTATATAACATAACTAATTGACAATTTAAGGGCTTGTGAAATTTTGAGAATTGCTTCAAAACAGTTGTACTTTAAGATATTAAAAACTTGCCTCACATATTAGTAAGATTTTGAAACAAACTTGTTGTAAAATTAGGGATGTATTTCATCCAAAAATGCATTTTAATAAATGTTCTGCTGATAATCAATTTTAGTAGTAACTTACTTACAGTGAGAAAACCTTTTCGTAGAAGCTTGGCTAACAGTGCATTTTTCATAATTAATAATTTTTTGGATAGAAAACACATAATAGTGTTTGTGGCAAAAACAAAATTAATAGAATGCACTTCCTAAGGAACATGTTTTATGTTATGATTTTTTCTGTGGACTTACTTTTCTCTCTCACTTTTCTGACTGAAGGTACTTGAACAGATGGCATGATTTCATCAATCAACCTTTGCATTTCATTCTTTGTGTCCCTGTAGCTAGAGACTATATCACACTACAATAATAACATAAAAATCGTTGGAATTTTTAGGCAAAAATAGCTTATGACACAAGATATCAACAGAAAAATTGCAAGTTTTTCTACATTTTAAATTAACTACATAATCACTAAACAACTTAAAAGTTGTAGTTGTTCTGATACAATTTCATTATTTAATTGATAAGCATGTGAAGTGAATGACCTAAAGATACTCTTCAACACAAACATATATAATTATGTGACTATGTAGTATTTTGTGTCTATCTGAAAGTACCAGTTTAGTGAAAGCTGTGATTACATAAAGCATGCTATCCATTCTCTTACTATTAAAAAGTAACAAAACATCATCAAACATTATGGGTGATAAATTGACAAACTTTTACATATTCATCTGCTCTATAGTAAGTATTACAATATTGTTAAAAAATTATATCAATGTTTTTAAGTATAATCTAACTAACTTTACCTAAACTTTCAATTTTTAAAATCTCTGCCAGTCTTTAAAATATATTTAATTCTCAACATACTTAACAAATTCATCTCAAGATTATCTTAAAGATTGACTTGCAAAAAAATTTAAATTAAAGTTATTTAGTTGCAAAATGTCCAGCATGTTTTACTCTGCGGTGTCGTAGGTTAAAAATATGCGGAAATGTAATTACAAGCTCCTAGATCATAAAAAATCGAGCCGTGAATCGCAACCATTTTGAAAAAAAGCCATATGTTGGAATCCCTCACAAAATGGCTCAAATGTGACATAGTTGAACACGATGTGCCTATGTTTAAACTTTCATGCAACCTCATTCGTCGAAATATTTTCACAAAATAATACAATTCAGACATTCGATTAAATCATGTCAACTGTCGTCATGTCTCTATTTAATTTTCACTGTGATGCCTTCACTTTGAGCACTGATACTTCAGAACCCAAATTAGATTAAATTTAAAATCAGATTAATTTGTTAACCTTAGCTCGGGGGGGGGGGGGGGGATTATCATTCCCTGATAAACATGAGAAATGTGTTTGTCACCTGTGATGGTCACAAAACTCTACAAGAAATTGTTTGAACTATCTGGGGGAAATATGAGTCATATGATCATGTTATGACTAGATGATTAGACCAAGTTGTAACAAAACTGTAAAGTAGCGAGCATTTATATTTGCTAAGTTTTTTTTCGCTAGAACCCAGTGTTTGTCATAAACTAGTGCTACATGACGTTTTATAGTGAGCTTTTTATTGGCCTTTCATTTCACGTGGTAATATCACGTATCAAAACAATGACCGCATTGAGTTGAGTACAACATCAAAATAAGAGATTCCAAGTTGCCTCCATTTCTTAACTGTATGTTTTTCAGCGTATAAAAACTTATAATCACGCTTCCACATATTTTGAACCTACAAAACAGCAAAGTAAGACATGGTGAACCTTTTGATACCAAAAAACTGTAATGTGAATTTTTTTGCAAGTCATCCTTTAAAACTCTCACATTTGAGCATTCTGTAGGGTATTTTCAATTCAAAATATATTAATGGTAAACAATTTGGACTATAGATAACATACTAACTAAATAATTATAATATATATATATATATTATAAGTATTTAGTTAGTATATTATCTATAGTCCAAATCTAAAAGAACATAGATGATGAATTATAGAATTGTTTACTATATATAGAAGACTAATTATGGGTACTAGTTTAAAAGTGGCATCAAGATGAACCACCTCTTCTACATGGATGACATCAAGCTGTACGCTAACAAAGAAAGGGACATTGATTCACTAATACACCTCACTCAGGTATACAGCAAGGACATCAGAATGACCTTTGGTATTGAGAAATGCGGAAGGCTAATTCTTAAGAAAAACCATTCTATGCTCACAGATGGCCTAAGAATGCCAAATGGTACTACAAATATATAGAAGAAGGGTACAAGTACTTAGGGATTATGCAAAGCAACATCAACCACAAAGCCGAGGTACGTCACAAAGCCATTACTGAATACAAGAAACGCCTTTGGCAGGTTCTAGGAGCCAGCTCAATGCCAAGAACCAAGTCGCGGCAATAAATACCTACGCACTGCCAGCCAGTAATAAGATATCCAGCAGGCATAATAAAGTGGACTGAGGAAGCCATCAAAGAAACAGATATAGCAACTCGTAAACTGCTGACCATGCATGGAGCACTTCACCCAAAATCTGATACTACTAGATTGTATCTTGATAGGAAAGATGGCGGTAGGGGACTCAAAAGTGTACAACAGACAGTGAAGGAGGAAGAGCAAAGCAACAATGCCTATGTAGCCTCTATGGCCACTTCAGATAAGTTGCTAGCTGAATTTCAATCGGCTGCTCTTACAATGGATCTTCGCCCTGATGATGAGGAAATTGACTGGCACACGAAACCTCTTCATGATGCTTACCACTGACAAATATCTAAAGTTGGCGATCTTCACCAGACATACATGTATATGTGGCTGAACAAAGAAAACCTAACGGCCAATACAGAGTCGCTAATCATGGCAGCCCAGGAGCAAGTGCTCCCAACAAGGCAACTCCAAACAAAAATCTATCACACCAGAGACGATCCTAGATGCAGACTGCGCAAAGATGCACCTGAGACCATCCAACACATTATCAGTGGATGCAAGCAGCTAGCAGGAAATGCATACACTGAGCGGCATAATCATGTCGCAGGTGTTGTGTATAGAAGTCTATGTGATGAGTATGACCTTAATAAACCATAACATTGGTGGGAAACTCCTGGTAAAGTCAATGAAAATGATCGCGCTAAGATCCTCTGGGACTTCTACATCCGGACTGACAAGCATGTCCTAGCAAACCAACCAGATATAGTGGTGGTGGACAAGGAGAACAAGAGAGCTACTATAATAGATATAGCAGTACCCAATGACTATAACATAGACAGCAAAGAATAAGAGAAGGTAGAGAAATATCTCCATCTTGGAGAAGAGATTGAAAAATGCTGGGATGTAAGAACAACTGTAATCCCAGTAGTAATTGGGGCACTGGGCGCGATAACACCGGCGCATAAAATGTGGCTTGCCCAAATACCAACAGCAATCAACTCCGATGAGTTGCAAAAAAGTGCGCTACTGGGAACAGCTAAGATCTTGAGGCGAGTGCTCAAACTCCCAGGTCTCCTGTAGGAGACTCGAGTTAGAGCAGAAACTACCACCTATACGGGTTAACCGGGGTGAATAAACAATTATATATATATATATATATATATATATGCAAATTTACCAAAAAAAAACAGCTGCATAAACCTACAATGGGTTTTCCAATACTATCTCATGGATGACAGTGTATGTCCCTGATTCTATGGTATGACAAAATGACTGCTTGCAAGCTAAAATTATCATGATAGGTAGCTATGGTGACATGCAGGGTAACTGCTCTATTCAAAATTTTGATCATAACCCATGTGCATATTACCTAGTATCCCTTGTTCATGAAGTATATTAATATTAGGAGTTGTCCATCCTATCAGTATAATTCCTTGAGAAAGCTCTGAACGTGAGTTACTCACTCTTTTTGTTTGTTTTTATGTAGGCCAGTTTTAATTAATTTGCTACGGGTCAGCTCATGGGTACATAATCAGTCTGCAGTGGTTTGAGAATATGCAATTAAGACAGAGTATATTTATTGCTTACGTAGCTGATGCCTGATTTGAATAATATTATTGGTTAAACATGAGAAAGTTTAAAGTAAGCAGCAAAATCAAGAGCTCATTTAAATTAACCTGTGCATGATTATTGCAACACGGAAATATGCTTGCTATTCAAAATCACTCTGTTACCATTCACGGTATATTCTTGTCAAAGGACTGATCAGTTAAACAAATGTAGTTTTGCTGTACCTGATGATAGCATGGAAATTGCATTATATCTGCATACGTTATAGTTGTTTGAGTTTTGCTATGGTTGATTTGCCATGATCAGCTAGCTATTTATATGAGTAGGTTTAAAACTGGTATAGCAGCAATTATTTTTAAACTGGATGAATGCCTGGCATTGCACGGGTATTACAACTTTTGGCGCAGTAAATTAATTTTAATTTAATTTGTTGGCTGGGGAAACAACCAAAGTGTTTTTCTTTGGTTCTGGTGAGAAAATAACTATCAGTCGATTTTGATAGTTGCTTAGGAAGCTGTCGCTTAGTAACAACAAACAAAGCATATTAACGCTACTAAATCTTAAATATTACCGGCAAGATATTAGGGAATGATTTAGTATATTAAACAATTATCTGAGAAGCGTCGCTTTGTGCTGAAAGCCTTATAAATATGAAATCGAGACCGTTATGTTTTGTCTGGATTATAAATTAAGAATGAATGATACTTGGAATATGTGTGTACACATTTATTCCGTTGATCATAAAACTGCAAAGGAAATGTACACAATGAGTGCAGCTATTATACAGTAAGTACATAAACCCAAAACACTGAATGTATGATCAAACCAAAGAAAGCTTCTTTTACCTCTTGTTGTTTGTCCATACAAACAAGCAAAATTATTGATACCATCAGCCAAGTAAAAGCAGAGACGGTGCGTTTTTTGATGATGTTTTCCTACACCCTGTTCAAAACAATAGTAAGGTGTGCTTTTATATGGCATGGCAAAGATTAATCTTTTAGCTTGTGTTGTAAACCATGAGTTGCTTAACAGATAGCAAGAGACTTATGCTCAACAAGCTTATGTAACAGATTACAGAAACCCTGCGCATAGCTGAAGAATAATGGAGGTAACCACGTTAATGGACGATGCTCAGCGTATAGTAAGATATGCATTAAATGTTTTAGGTTTCATCTTTTTTTAAATGTATAGGTCTACAGCTACAAATATAGTAGAGCATGCCTTGATATCAATAAAAAGCATGTGAAAGATTCATTTAAACTTTATGTGGTAGAGGTTTTTGAGCTAACGGGAAGTCTGTCAAAAACTAAATGGCTTGTAGATGTGAAAATGGGTGACTACAGTGTTGGTGCTAAAATTTATACAAGTGCTGAGGTATCTGATATTTCAAAATCAGTAGCTAATGGCATAGGTGTTATTCATCTGTTGAGACCTAGCTCTGCGCTGGCAAGCTATGCTGGAAAAGCTATTCCTGTTCTCGGTAAAGTTCACTTGAACATTGCTGTCTCACATGCTGGCTTGTATAGGCAGTGTAAGGAACTGTCTAATGTAGTGGAAATTATGTTGAAACTCTTTTAGATTTGCCTGCTCAAAAGGCTTATGAGCTAATAGCTAGTTTAGAGCAGCTACGTAATACTCGAGTATAATCAGGTAGAACCATGGAGATAGTCGGTATATATCAGAAGGTGTTTGAGGGCCAAGGCAAATATCATGCGCGGGTGAGTCTTAAACTGAAAAAAGGAGCTGTAGCTATGACAGCTGCAACTACAAGTAGATTAGTGCCAGAAAAAGTTATAAAATGATTCTGAAAGTAGAGCTTGAGCACTTGGAACGAGAGCAGATAATAACTAAATATGTCGAGCCATCTGAATAGCTTAGTCCAACTGTCATTGTAAACCAACCAAATGGCCCAATCACATTGTGCTGAATCTACAGTATTTGAAATCACAGTTGGTTAGGACACAATGTAAGCTATCCACTCCTGATAAAATCTTTTCAAGAGTTTATGGCTCACACTACTCTACGTATTTGGATTGAAAGCAAGGTTTTTAACAACTTGAGTAAAATTTAGCCTCATATCGTCCGACTTGTCTTTTGACACCTTTTGGAAAATTTTGTTGTAAACAGTTGCCTATGAGGGTGACTAGTGCATCTGAGCTGTTGCACAAACTAACAGTAGATATCTTGGAAAAGGTACCGGGGGTAGAATGTTATGTGGAGGATATACTTGTGCATGCAGTGAGTGAAGTGGAGCCTGATGCAAGGCTTGAATGTGTGTTGGAGCATATGATAAATGCTGAGATTGCATTGAACCATGAGAAAAGTGTGTTTTGGAAGTCTAAGGGGATTTTTTTGGTTCATGAAATATCAGGAAATTGCATCAGGCCTCAACCAATAGAAGTTGAGACAGTGCAGGTTATAACTGTGCCACAATACAAAAATGCTTTGAAATCATATTTAGGGCTTTTTGGACATCTAGCCACATTTGTACCAAAGTTGTGTGAATTGACTGCCCCATTGCGACAGGTGTGCAAAAAAAAAGTTCTGTTTTGTTGAGAAGGCTTACAACAAGAAGCCCTTGCAAAAATCAAACAGGCGATTTCAAATTCACGAACCTTGGCCTTTTGTGACCTCAAAAAATCCAGTTACTCTGTCAGCTGAATATGGTGCTTCCAGCCTCGGGGCAGCAATTTTGCACAATGACAGAACGATTGAGTTTGCAGTCATGTCACTCACAGTTACGCAAAAGCGGTATTATCAGATTAACAAAAAAAAAGTTGCTGGCAGTTGCTTTTGCTTTGACTAGATTTCAGTATTTTGTGCGGGAAAGGAATGATGTGACGGTAAAAGCCGATCATCAATCATTGCTTGGGTTAATGCAAAAGCCTGTTTGTGTGTTGTCTCCTCATTTAGCCCAGATGCGCTCTGGGATTTTGGCATACCCTATTCAGATAAAACTTTGGTATAAATCATCGGTGTTTTGTCTTACTCTTGCCTTGCAGGAACTGATGAACTTGAAGTTTTGGGTACAAATCCTCTGCTACAAGTTTGTCAAATGACTATCCAGTCAAGTCATGTAATGGATAAATATAAACTTCTTACAACAGTAGAGGAAGAACTGCCAGTTGGATTGAGTTACATAAGCTCAGGTTGGCCGGATTCCAGAAATATTTGTGCTATGGAGCATTGCCATATTATAACTTGAGAAAAATGTTGTCTGAGGTAGATTGTGTTATTATGTATGAATCCCAAGTGGTTGTTCATGTTGCTTTGAGAGCTGATGCTATTGATCTTATACATGCAGCATATCAAGAGGTTACAAAAATCTTAGAATGTGCTCAATGTCTTGTGTTCTGGCTTGGTCAAAGAAAGTGTGTGGAAGATAAGTGCATGTCTTGTGAAGCTTGTATGAATGTAAAAAGCGGAAGAAAAGAGCTGCTTATTTCATATCCTGTGTCAGAGGATCAATTTCCTAACTGTTGGCATGGACCTATTTAGCATATATGACAATAACTATCTTGTGTTAGTTGATTACGTGACTAAATGGCATGTTGTGAAGTTGTTGAAAAGCATCTCCAGCAACACAATTGTGCAAAGTTTTGAAAGTGTGTTTGCTGATTTTTGTGCGACTGGAAATCTAGTGACTGACAATGGTCCTCAGCTATGTAGCACTGTGTTCAAACAGGTTCGTAAAAGCTCTAAGGTAAATCATGTTACCAGATATCCGCTGCACTAATCCAGCAATGGTCAGGTGGAGCGTACAATAGGCACAGTTAACGGCATGATGAACCAGTGTAGACAGCAAGGCCGAAGCCGACTAGGAGGTCTGTTAGCGATATGCAATACTCCAGTAGCCTATGGGTTGATGTCTCCGGCACAACTACTTCAGGGTAGAGTGTTGCGTGATGGTATGCCTGTGTGTGAGACTGCTTATGCTGTTAAGTCATATGATTTGAATGAGTACCGTAAGCAGTTAAGTAGGATTAAATCAAGAGATAAATTTTACCATGATAATCATGCTGGTAAGGAAAAAAGCAAATTGGATGAAGGCCATGTGTATTATTTCAAAACTGCTGCAAAAGGCTGAATGTAAGGTAAGGTAGGAAGGGTTGTTGGTTACAGTTCTTATAATGTAGAAAGACCTAATGGTCCAAAATATAGATGCAATCGCATTCATATGCAAACTACTCATGTACATAGCTCTGGAGAAGCAAAAGGTTGCCTTCAATATAGCAGGTAAGTGATCAAATAAATAGCATACCAGTCACACAGCCAGTGTCTGAACAGCAAGTTATGTTGAAAATTCTGTCAGTGTTCCGGTTTGTCGTCGTTCCCAACGGGTGACTAACCCGTTGTGGAATAGATATGGAAATCCAGTGATGTATATTGTTAAACAAATCTAGCTACAAATTTTGCAGCAAGGACTATTGGTCTTCATTTAATACGCTTGGGTAGTCAACTTGACCTTACCTATGTTTTTAAAAGTACCTGCTATGACTATAGAAATGTCTGCGTCATCTTTTATCACATTTGAGCGCTATCATAAAGTTTTGCTTTTCATTATACTCTATACTTTTATGCACATTAGCAAGCATTTATATTACTACTACTATTCATTTTTTATAACGTTTAATATCTGGTTGCATTCTCTGACATTCAACGCAAACACTTGCAAAGACTTTCACGAGGAATATCAGATACCTGTGTTATACTTACTTCCCAGAAAAATTTATTTCTTTGTCTATGAAAGAAAGGAGATGTCACTGTATTGCTAGAAGTGACAGGGTTGTTATTGACAAGTGCTGCAGTCAAGGCAAGGTCAATGTTATTACTGCTGTTTATTTAGTATTTTGAAATATTATCACCTACTCATTTTTAAATCACAACAAAAAGATAATTTTATACCAGAAAGGACAATTACAGACTTGGCCGAATTGATTACTATGAATTTCTTATTTTTATTTCCTTGAAATACTGATGTTAAGCAAAAGATAGAAGCATGATATAATATGGTAACATTAACGCTATCATATGAATAAAAAAATTTAAAAATGAACTGTTTTGCGATGAGGTATTTAAATGTAACTGTTTATTAATATAAAAGAGAAAAAATATTAACTGAGTACTAGCAATACCAGCCAAGACCCCATCAGTTAGAGTTTTAGAAACGCTGTTACTGACTATTCCCCATCATTTGAAGAAGTCTTATCTGCAATTTAGAGGTTGTTGTCATCAATGATGAGAGCAGCCGTAAGAGATGTTCCACCAGAACCTAAACTGATGAATGGGCTTTGGTCTCGTACCTTTGGTTAAACACAAAGAAACACTTAACATAGTCCAGAAATGCATCTACCTCAGTTGCCATCGGGAACACTGTTCCCGTTGGCAGAACCAGATAGATGCATCCCTGTGCATTTGTCAATACAATGGCTTCTATGCTGGTATCATACAAAATACTTTGTGAAAGTCTCTCCATAAACAGGCTGGTGGCTGTCGACTTCCCTCTCAAAACACATTTCTTTATATCATCAAGCTTGTGATCTATAAAATTAAAAAGGTGAACTTTTAGTTTTATAGATAAATAAACTGTTGTTCTGATATGTGTTGTTGCAGTCATCTAACATGATGATGGGAGATGATGTAAAATTCTAGCTCATGTCAACTACCTTACAGCTAGTAATATAGTTATGTTGGGAAGTGGGGGTTAATGATTAAGGGCTATCCAACTCTGTTTTAAGGATAGGGAGATGATAATAATACATGTCATAACTAATAGCTCATGTTCATGTAAAATATTCTACGACTAGTAATATAGTGACATGGGTAGGTAGGGTTGATTATTAGGAGTTATCTAACTCTGTGTTAAGGGTAGGGAGATGATAATAATACCAGTCATAACTAATAGCTCACGTAAAGTATGCTACAATTAGTAATATAGTGATGTGGGTAGGTAGGGCTAATGATGAGGAGTTATCTAACTCTGTGTTAATTGTTAGGAATTATCTAATGTTGTACTAAGGGTTAGGAGATGATAATAATAAAATTCATAACTAATAGCTCGTGTAAATCATGCTACAATTAGTAAAATAGTGTTGTGGGTAGGTAGGGTTAATGATTAGGAGTTATCTAGCTTTGTGTTAGGAGTAGTGAGATAATAATAATACAATTCATAAATAATAGCTCATGTAAACTATGGTACAATCAGTAATATTGTGATGCGGGTAGGTAGAGTTAACGATTAGGAGTTATCTAACTCTGGGTTAAAGCTAGGGAGATATTAATAATACAATTGATAACTAATAGCTCACATAAACTATGCTAAAACTAGTAATACAGTGATGTGGGTAGGTATGGTTAATGATTAGGAGTTATCTAACTCTGTATTAAGAGTTGGGTTATAATAATACAAATCATAACTATTAGCTCATGTAAACGAAGCTACTGGCTACAACTAGTAATATAGTGTTGGGGGTAGGTAAGCTTAATGATTATGAGTTATCTAACTCTGTGTTAAGGGTTGGGTGATGATAATAACACAAGTCATAACTAATAGCTCATGTAAACTAAGCTACTGGCTACAACTACATGTGGTAATGTAGTGATGTCGGTACGTAGGCTTAAGCCTGGTTCCCATATACATCGCAAAGCACCAGCAGTAAAATGGAGTAGCAAAACACTTGCGGTGCTCGGCACAGTTTAATATTCCCATAAAAGCCACATCGTTAATAATATCATAAACAGAATTGAGTAATCAAATAAAATGTTCGCTAGCCATGCCGTTCCTATAATGGTGACCTTTAACCGTACAGTGCATTTCAAGAATGATTTGCCTGCAGTCGTTTGCGAAATTTGAGCAGTGCAAAACTATATCGATGCTGCCGGCAACTACCGGCGGTCTTCGGCGCATACGTTACCATTTCATGGCTAATCGCCTGCGGTGTGGCGCCGGTGTTTTGCGACGTATATGAGAACCAGGCTTTAATGATTAGGAGGTATCTAACTCTGTGTTACGGGTTGAGTGATAATAATAGTAGAATTCATAACTAATAGCTTATGGAAACTATGCTACAACTAGTAATATAGTGATTTTGGTAGGTAGGGCTAATGATTAGGAGTTATCTAACTCTGTGTTAATGATTAGGAGTTATCTAACTCAATGGGGAATATTGATTTACTCAACATAGTCTTACAAATTGAATTAATGTTTTTAAACCTACTCATTTTAACTCCTTCTGTTTCCTCATAAGGAGAGTTTGAGTTCTTAAGGTCATACTAGGCAGAAACTTGACCAGCTGGTGTTTCGTCAGCTCTATAAACTTATCTTTGTCATCACCTTAGTCTAAAAGGGGTATAAAAATTTCAATGATATATTTTGGTTGAATTTGTGAGCAAGTTTTTTGTTTCTGTGAGGTTACATATTCTATTAGGCCTATATGTTTTAAACAACACATAATATACATTAAGTTATATATGATTTGGGATTGTGAATCTAGTCTTAAAACTCTCAATATGGCAACCATTACTTTTGCTCTAAGGGGTGTGCGTGTGTTCTATGATTTTTCGTGTGTTATCCAATGATGTAGTTCCCTGGAATTTTACATTGCTTAGTTGCAGAAACATTAGTATGACATTTACAATAGATTTTTGGCTAAATAATGCCATGTTGTATGTTATACAAACTCACCGTGGCAGGCTTTCACAATTGATTATCCAAATGACTGCAGAAAGTGTGATGGCACAGATGACACAAGCTCTTCATGGTTACTTGTGTGTGCGTGCGTGCGTGTGTGTGTGAGTGATTTGGTTCATCAAATATATAAGTACATACAATTGCAAACATACGAACAAGAAAACAAAGAAAAGTTTCAAACAATTGTATATCAAGAATCAAACAAAAGTAGAAATGATGGGGCCAGTGCGAAATAGCAAAGCTAACCGGTCGCAGGCCCGAGTCGACAGCGTAAGGCGTAGATACCAATACTCAACAAGCCGAGCTAAGGTGGAGCCTTATCTCCGTTTTAAATTCACCAATAGGTTTTATTAATTTCAACGACGCTGGCAGTTTATTCTACAGTGCAGACATCACAAAGTTAGATGTTCATTGACCAGCAGATGAAAAATAAAAAGGAGTAGGAAGTGAGAATGATTGAAATCGGGTGTTATAATGTGAAGGTTTTTGAAGGGTTTGTGAATGATACAGTTTGTGTGCTCTAATAAGTAATTTGTAATGATACATTCTATCAGCAGTCAAAATCTTGGAGTCGTGAAATAAATCAAAAGTTGGGTAATCAAAAGGCTTTTTATATATAATACACAATATTTTCTTTTGAAACTTAATTATTTTGTCAAGGTGAACCCAAGAAGCATTCCCCAATGATTCTATAGAGTAGCATAATTTAAAGTGAATGAAAGAGTAGTAAAGCATTATCAGGATCTTTCTTGGAACAGTAGTGCTTAATCGAAAAAACAGTTCTGAAATAGGTTATAAGTCAATCAGTAAATTGCGTGTGTGTAAGGACCAACTCAAATTCTTATCAATTGTAATGCCTAAAAACTTAATTTCATCAACTTCAACTATATTTTTATCATTTAAAGTTAATAAGTGTTCAAATTTAAAACTGTTCTGGTGGTTTTTGAAAACGATGTAAGCTCTTTTTTCACAATTAATTGTTAGTTTATTTACTTGACACCAGTGGGTCAGTCTTTGAAGATCAGAACTAATTTTTGTGTAAGATTCATTCAAGTCAGAGAAGAGAAAAACAAATTTGTGTCGTCAGCATATAAAATTGGAGTTAGATACTGCAGAGATTGACACAGATCATTTATATATAGTAAGAACAGAGTTGGCCCTAGCACAGAACCCTGAGGCACAACGCATGTTATGTTGCAGAAATTAGAATATGAATCATTTATTTGCGTAACCTGAGTTCTATTCGACAGATAACTATGGATCCAATTAATAGTCAAGGGATTAAAATTATAATTATTCAACTTGTTAAGTAATATATTATGATCAATGGTGTCAAATGCCTTACTAAAATCTACGAAAATACTAATTACACATTCTCTTTTATTAAAATACTAGAATTTGATCAAAAAAAGATAAAATTGCATCCGATGTGCCTCTTCCCCGCCTAAAGCCAAATTGATTTAAGTACTAATTGATTTAGTACTAAGATTTAAGATTGATAGTACTTGCTTCAATATTGTCTATGTCGTCACTACGATATATTTGGTAATTATCTAAACAGTTGTTATTGTATTGTGTATCCTACTAGGTGATCGCTTTACCAGTATCAAGTGCAAAATGACCATTGCCAGCTTTAATTCTACAAGGATGATTTGAAAATGCCTCCCTTGTTTTCATTGGTCAATGCGATGAATAGGCTGCCCAGCGCCTGAGCCGCTAATCATCATCATAGATAGTGGGCATTCATTGCTGTAAACCAAGACAGGGCCAATTTGTTGTATTGAGCAATAATACTGTAAATAATAGTTAACAACGGAATGCAATAATTTTATTTGGTGTTTTTAAACTGGGAATACAGAAAATTTTAAAAACCCCAAGATGGCAACATGAGTATAAAAAAAGACGCGGTGGATATGAGTTAGTTCGCATAGGCTCTCTTGAAGAGGAAGAGAGCTGTGCCTCTACCCCACTACGCAAAATGTGTAGTTTAGCTATTTGATTTGACTTGAAAACAAATAGCTTATCTTATATTGAACATTGTATTATGGATAAGTTTATCATTTCAGTTGGGTTGAGTATCAGATAGATGGTGACACAGTAGCAAAGATGTGCAGTGTCAGGAATGCATTACTATCATGGTTTCTCCTTATTACTACGTAAGTCAAATTTTGTGTATACATAGCACCAATAAGCAGCAAAATCGACATACATAAGATACTGGGTATAAATGTCAGCTCATGGCAAACCATGGCTACCACTTTGGCTCACATATCACCACCTTAACTCCATGTTTTAAGCAACACTTTAAAAAAACAAATAAACATGCAGATTACGGATCTTCTGAGCACTACAAATGGCCATGCAACTTTATAAGAGAAATCAATTGTCACCCAGCAAAATAAAGGACACAAAAAGTTTATATGTATCAGATTAAGGGAAAACAATTGCCAGATCATTGCTCCCAACCAATTTTTTTGCTGGTATTATGTGTATTATATCGATATCAGGCAAGTAAAAATTTCTACATGAATGTAATGTAGTAATTTAGTGTAGTATTTCATCCTTTTAGTTTTAGTAGAAAGCTTACAGATGGCTCCACCAATACTATACTATTCACTATCTTTGACTCCACAAACTACATTTTGTGTGTTGAATTAGGAAGGTAGCATTAAAAGATTTGAGTCAGGCAATGGCCATGGAATGGGTTGTTTAAAGTCATCATTTAAACAGTACGAAAATAAAACTTTGTCAATAGTACAGTCTCAAACTGAGATTGCAGCAGTTTGGATACACTTGCTACATGCTACAAATAGAAGATTTCAGAGTCAGGTTTATCCTTGAAGTTTTATCAAGATGGTAAGTTTTCTTAGCTATTTTATCCCTGGTGAAATACTGTCTTATTAGTGACAGTCATCAATGGACCATTAATGATAGCCATAAAGCAATGGTTAAACAGCTGTGACTGCATTGCACAATATTTTTGTATGATTTGCTGAAATTTTTTTTCTTTTCATTGATAATGGATGGGTAAATAGCTTCAGTTGCCTCAAAATCTGATATACAATAAGCTCTACCAAAAACCACTCCCTTCAAAAGGCCACCATAATTGAGGTGCCAAACCGTATAGAAATTTACATTTAACTCATACTAATTTCAAAGTATCATGAGTTTTGCAGTCGATGCAAGAGTGGTTTCCACTACCTGTTTCTACTGCAAAAGCACATTACAGCATATTGGTGTTAAGACTGCTTGGTATCATAGTGTATAGTGTTCAGCGAAACATCCTGATAGTAAAAAGAACAAAGTGACTGATTATAATAGCTAAATGTTTGTCTAAAAACTGTTCTTCTCAGCTGTGGTTGTAATATTACCAGGTCGCTCTAGTTGTCAAGCTGGCCCATACTGAAAGCAAGCACTTCTCATAACTTTCAGCGTCATTGTCTCATATACAACATAAATCCCATCATTGACTTGAGTTATATAACTCATAGCATCTGTTAATAATGAGACAACGTATAACCATGATATAAATAAACAATCATATAGTATTAGATAATTGTAGTATTAGATATATTGGAAGATAGCAGTTCATGCACAATCCAACAGAGGTTTTAAGGCATTGGTTAGTAGATATTATTGGGCTCGCTGAATTAGGAAGGCTGTAGCATAACAGCCAATGAGTTTACCATCTAGCATGGTATATAAAAATATATCAACTACAACTAACCTGAGACAGGCTGAGCTTTGGCTACATTACAACAGTATTAGATAGAGGGTTTTTACCATTGTTATCAATTATATCTAAAACTGCCTACAAAAGCAATGTTTGGCTGATGGCCCCGTTTTCATCATTCCTTTATTGTAGCTCATTCCAATTTTCTGTAAGTGTGAAAAGGTGTGATACTATGATTTTACCTGGTTTTACACGTACAGCTAATTAGTCAATGGCTGCACAACACATTTCTATGTTTATCAAGGAGAATATATACAAAGCTCTAATTATTAATATGTGCACAACTTAGTCATGCTTTGGAGATTTCAATTGTTTCAAAATGAATTCTTTCAATATCACAGAAATCTGTAATAATTATACTGTTGACAGGGTAGACCAATAATATGCAATAAGGCAATTTTTAATTATTCCAGATTTGAAACTCTACAATATTATGATCCTGGCTATTTCCTTACTACAAAAGCCCAAGGTTTAATAGAAAATTTAAAAAGGTTATTGCAAGTTTATTATGGCAATCATTGGCCAGCTATTTCATTGGATTCATTTGTCATAGTATAGCATAATCCAGATCATTCTAGACTATTACTCATGCTTACATTATTGCATCATTTACTAGTCTTGTTAATATGTTATACTGTTATACACTTGTGTGCATGACAAGAATTGCGCAAGTCATGTTTTTTATTATTCTGGCATATTCTAGAACATTCTTTTTTACTATATAAGCAAAGTTCAGGTTATGGCAAATCGGTTCAGTATTACATTCTACATTACAGTTCAATGCATTGTACATACAGCTCTCCTCTTTTACTCTTCTATAATAGACATACGCACATATGTGGTTACAGAGAGAAACTTTCACATTGTGTCAGAAGTGAGATACCTGATCTACTACAGATTATGTACTTCTACTAGCAGGTCACTATACTTGGAATATTAATTCCAACTACAGAAAGGGAATTATTCTCTAGCCAATTGCCTTAGTACAGCATCATCGCCGATAAGTAGACAACAACTGTGATAGATTGATCTACTTCTGGAGACCTACACAAATGGTTCAAACTCTTCTAACAGAAATGCAACCTGATTTTCGATGGACTTCCCGACGACACAGAAGAGACTAAAAAGGTAAAGATGCTTCTAATTGTTGAATTGGTGATAACGGACTGGAAATATTCAACGCTGCTAACTGGACCAATGCAGGAGACAATGACAGGCTAGTATCAGTATTAAATAAACTTGAGGAGTACACTAAACCTCAATGCAACGAAATACTGGCACGCTTCCAGCTACGATCACTCAAACAAGGAAGTATGACCATAGAGGAGTTTATTACAAAAGCACGTCTACTGATTGATGATGGTGGATACCCGGAAAATACATAGAATGGTACACTCAGAGACACGCTCGTCTTTGGACTGAACTCAAATGAGGTACGGCAAGATGCTTTTGGTTTGGGGAATGGTCTAACCCTAAAGCAAGTATACCACTTAGCTAAGGTTGAGGTAAGCGTCAAGTAACGCATGCAGGCTATCAGCTCAACGGAAGAAGACAACTCTACCATCTGTGCAGCGCGTAGCAGGAAAAAAAACAAGTACTAGAACTTTCGAGAGCCACAACCAACAGGTTAGACAAAAAACTACACATAGGAACACAACTCCGACCTACCCACAGAGACAGTACAACAAATTCAAAGGCTGTATGAGATGTGGAGGAAAACATGACAAAATGGATGACTGTCCAGCTAGATTAGCTCAGTATGAATGAGCTAATCTAGTGAATTTAGTACTGTATTTTGAGTATTTTGAGTATCTGTGAATGCTAGTAAATTTTAAATGTCATCAACAAGGTATTAGTCAAATGAATTA
The DNA here is from genome assembly GCF_963576615.1 of Watersipora subatra. Taxonomy (NCBI): domain Eukaryota; kingdom Metazoa; phylum Bryozoa; class Gymnolaemata; order Cheilostomatida; family Watersiporidae; genus Watersipora; species Watersipora subatra. Next base: position 13,231,645 of record NC_088712.1, read on the forward strand.
CAATATGAATTGATTATCTGAGAGGCATTGCTTTGTGCTAAAAGCTAATGATATCACGCCTCCTTGGAAAAGAATAAAAATTGGAAAACCCAATCAACATAGGCTCAACTTCTAAAATGGTAAAAGAAAATATTATTTGATTCCTCTGAACTTATTGAACTTTCCAAGTCATGACTTTAAACGTTAGTGGATCAATCTTTATTTTGAGTACATAATTGAAATCAGCATGTCTGATTTACTTAGTAAATATACAAAAGTTGTCCATGACAGTTATGATTTGAACTAAAATCTGAATGCTTTCGTCAATACAGTGCGAGTTGACGAGTCGATATACAACATTTATATGTTTTTCATTGTTTTCCTCTCTCTCCCTCTCTCTCTCTCTCTCTCTCTCTCTCTCTCTCTCTCTCTCCCCCTTTCTTTCTCTCGCCCTCTCTCTCTTTCTCTGTTTTTGCTTTGAAAAGTACCTTAATTTGCTTCACTGAAGGAGCACTTAGGGTAAGCCGCTTCATAGTTACAATATAATTTCAACTTTTGGATCAGTATTGAGAGGTACCAGCATTGTCATGTTTAAATTCCCGATGGACAGCTTCAATAGCAAACAATTTCTATGCAGACACTTTAACTTATTAGTTGCTATTATTAATTGAACAAAGTCCTTATTTTTTGTTTTCCCAAGTTTTAATATTTTTATCAGTGTTTGTTTACTTTTAACGCTAAGAAAATAAATTTTTCTTGCGATAACTTCCACATACTTTATATTAAAATACCTTTCCAGCCATTTTATTTTTTTAAAATTCTGTTTGAACTTCACAAAACAGTTTTCTTATAATATAAAATTTTAGAGGTAAAATGATAGCAACTGCATATGTTAAATAGTAGAAATCCTGTGCAAATTATTTTGCATTGCCCAAACAACGCTTGGCATTGATCTAATACTTCATATTTTTAACATTTTAATAATAATAATTATTATATTTGAATATTTTTTAGCTATCAATAAAAGCTTGTAAAAGTAGCTGAAAAGACAAATTGAATGCAACAAGTAACGAGTTATAAGAAAGAAGTTGTATGTTAATATGTATACAAACAGCCAGATAGGTTCTAAAATTGGCGTTAGTATCAACAGTTTTCCAAATTTTAGCATAATTTATGTATAGATTTAGGCTTACTATAACTTTTTACTCAACTTTATTTGGTTTTTGGTTAATTATAGTAAACATCGTGCAAGCTTTGTTGCAACTGTTACCCAAAAAACTTTGTTAGATACTACAATTATCTTAATAATCATTGAGGTAGGTAGAAAATTTATAATTGAAGACTATGCATCACAGCCAAAAAAATACTTTTTATTGCTACTGAAATTGTCCCAGTCTAAACCTAAGTCTAAGTCTAATGGAGTTTATGATGCAGATAAAAAAGTGTTACAACAAATTATACTATCCATTGGTAAGATGAAAAATCTGGTCGGAAACCATTGTTCTTTATGAACTAACCGATTGCAATCGATAATTTTATTAAGGAGGAAATATAACTCTTTATGACAAACGCATTGAACTTTGTTGTGTATCAACTTACAGCTTTTCTGTTGAACAGAGTTCAGCTACATTGAAACCATATTTCCAACATAGGAACAATTATGTTAGCTTATGTAGATAAGCTTATAGTTCAAAATAAGAAAGAGGAGGAAGAAACTCAGACTGTTGAACCAGCGGCTATGGTTGTAGCTGGAAGACTGCTATGTTCTTACTATTCCAGTTAGCTACAATTAGTCTGTCTTATGAGATGCGCTATGGTTGTAGCTGGAAGACTGCTATGTTCTTACTATTCCAGTTAGCTACAATTAGTCTATCTCCAGAGATGTCCATGTCATACACTCTACAACTCTCAATTGCACCATCTGTCAGCTCTGAGACTACCTCACCTACAATATAAAAAGTATAATCAACAGTTACAGCATATTAATCATGTGAACTCTTTTTACAATAATTGATTCAACTTGTGTAAAGGTTTACATTCTAATTCTAAGTCAATCAGAAAAATAGCTATTCTTTGATTTATCTTCACCTCACATAGATTCATTAATTACTGGGCTGGCATAGAATTAAACAACAGCTAATTAGTTGAGTGTGTCTCAGAAGATTGTGTGGAACTGATTTCTGTAAAATTGCAATTAAAGTTCTCAAGTTACACCGTTGCTTCAGGCTGTAGAAAAAACTTTGACAAGTTTTCATTTTTTATTTTATTAGTTTTTTTGAGGAAATAATATTGATTTTTTTTGTAGGAAGCATCATACTTCTACCTTAACTTTCTCCTGCTCTGCTCGAGCTTCTTGAGTAATGTTTACATTAATATGAGAGTACAGCCATAGCCTAATTACTACTACAGCAAGTTTTTCCTTGTTTGCAAAATGCATTAAATGATTAAAGAATAGAGAAAGCATAATATTATTATGCTTTATTATTCATCTTGAGGTGTTGACTGATGTTCTAAAAAAAGAATCAAGGAGATTGACCAACCAGAAGCTGAGATATAGCCAGCCAAACACAGGTCTACCAAAAAACAAAAGTGTTTTGGTAATCATCAATATATGACGTATAAAATCGACTTGTGTGCCATTGGTCAATTAAGCCAACTAATGTGCTCTCCTATAACAATCACGGCGTTTTAATTGGTTTAATCCCTGGGAGTATAGAACAATCAAATTGGGCCTAACAATCATCGCTCCTAGAATTCCGAACCAGTCCCTCCGACGTGTAGATTAGTTTTAGCATAAAATAATTACACGCATCTATTATTTCGCAACATTTCGCTATCTTGCTAGTTCAGCTCAGTTTTGTTGTTCTCCTCCTTAGCTTCCCTATTCAGACTCATCTTTAGCGTTGTTCAGATTTTTTTTAATTATAGCTAATAAATGGAATCAATTAAATCAATCATCAATCTCGGTTATCATTTGGAATTTTCTACAAATTATATTAGTTACATCATTTACTCTATACGGAGTTATATTATTATTTTGTATAATATGCATTATGAATATTATATAAATCATAAAAAAATAATCATAGATAAGATAATAGATCAATAGAAAAATCAAAGCAAAAGTTATCGTTTTCTTTTCTTATAGCAAGAGCAGCACGGTCGTTAGTCTTTTTAAGATTATGGCTGTAGTGAACTTCTAGTCTGTTAATAGTGACGATAATCATGAAAATCAACTGAATGCTGCAGTAGATACACAGTAGAAACATGATGAAGGAACAAAAAGTCCCATTCCTATTTCTTATTCTAAACAAACTGCAACTCGCGGATATCGCATATAGACTATACACGCGCCGTTCGTTGAACAGATGATCTTCGGAGCATATCCGTGGAGATCGAGTTAAATTTTGAAGCACAATAGTCAAAATATGCTCTTTTGCTTTGAAAAATCATGGCGAGGGGTTGTGGGCAAATGCCTTTACCACACAATGTTTGCTTGATTTTTCTGAGAACCCAGAGCTAGTATGGAAATTATTTACTATCGCGAAAAGCGTTTCACATCTCGTAGCCAAAACAATCATTATACATAACGGCGGTAAGGGTGCGCAACTCCGGCACATGACCATTAAGTCGATTTTATACGTCACAGTTTTCGGGATTTTCGAAGGGTTTTCCTCTGATTGTTTATTAGGTAGACCTGTGTTTGGCTGGCTATATCTCAGCTTCTAGAGGGTCGCTCTCCTTGATTCTTTTTTTAGAACATCAGTCAACACCTCAAGATAACTAATAAAGCATAATAATATTATGCTTTCTCTATTCTTTAAGAACCAGCTGTCTGAGTTGTGAACTTTGACGCATATCACTAGTACCTAATTATATGTCATCTCTTAAAGTCATAGGAATCTTTACATAATACCAAATGCTAGCTATAAGAAACAGTCAATAGCCGATTCAAAATAACATCCAGATGAAAATAGAAATTATCTGCGTGGCCTGCAGTTCAAGACGCACAGTCAAAGGCTAATAAACAATTATAGGAGGTTCATTCAATAAGTAATGTGAGTTGGTTAATAAGAAAAAGTTTATACTATAAAGATAAGCTTACACTAATTTTATTTCTACTTTAACAAACTGACAGACAAAGACTGTGTCTAAATATCAGTTCAAATTTTACTTTGCCTAAACTAAGCAAATAAATAGGAATCCTTTAAATTTCATTTAAACTGTTTATCGAAACATTTGATAACCAACACCTTTTCTTCCACCATAACATAAACAATAGTAAAGAGAGCAAAGATTATTTTAAAAATTTTATAAAAACTCTGTATACCTATTGTTTTGGATATTTTTTAAGCAATTTATATTAATGAATTTTATTACAGTTTTTATTTAGTTTTATTAAAGTTATTCACCTCATTACAATTAGATTACAAATGTTGCGCTTCTAACTTTATAGCGAGGAGCATCAGTGTCCATAGTTGTGTGTACAGCAATAAGATCTGGTGCTAACACAGGCTATTGTTATAGATAATTTTTTTGATATTCGGTTGATCGGTGATAATCTACTGAATGTGCAGACAAATCCAAAGTAATTAGCTAATTAAGGATACATAGTAAAAATTACACAGCTACTCTGAATCATGAGCTGATACTAAGTCTGTAGAATGTAGACTATCAGAGCACTCTATTAATATGTATAGTGTTTAATTTTGCTATGAGAAGTAGTCAGGGTAGCATTGCATGGGATTACATCTACAATATGTATCTACTAGTATATATGTATATATATATATATATATATATATATATATATATATATATATCAGTTCCACACAATCTTCTGAGACACATTAAACAAATTAGCTGTTGTTTAATTCTATGCCAGCCCAGTAATGAATGAATCTATGTGAGGTGAAGATAAATAAAGAATAGCTATTTTTCTGATTGACTTAGAATTAGAATGTAAACCTTTACACAAATTGAATAAATTATTGTAAAAAGAGTTGAAATGATTAATATGCTGTAACTGTATATATATATATATATATATATATATATATATATATATATATATATCAATTACTAGATTGTACAGCATATTTGTCAGCACAACTGCTCACATATATTGTGCATATTATTTATAAGTAAACCAACCAGTTGATCTATCCAGGATTCTCACAGTGCTGCTTTCGAATGCCCCAATCAAGACATATTTCTTTCCATAGCATGCTACTCCTAGTGGGTAAGGCACATCTTTACATGTCCAAAGCAGCTGACCTTGAATGATGTCTATCAAGAAGACTTGGGATGAGCGGTAGTCAGACACAACAACCTTGTTTCGTTCTGAAACACAGAGTGAGACCCAATCATTTTGGCTGAGGCAAGGACAAGATATGTCTTTTAGTTTATTCCCGGTCAGTGAGTAGATGATGAGAAGCTTGTTCTTTCTGTCTGGAGCAACTACTTTACCACAAGTGATGGCTAGTCCTGTTGCGTAGGGGCAAAAGTCATTGTGAGTCCAAAAAGTGTCTTGGTTTCCCTGCTGATCATGTACATAAATGGTCCAAGGATTGCCCTTTACTATTGTATATAGTCTATCCTTGTAGACCTCCATTGCTCCTGTGTATTTGTCGAATGTGATGAATGAGCCTTTTACTTGGTATTTGTTGTCAATGATAGCCACTGCTTTATTATACATTCCAGCTAATATTTGAGAGTTCCAGACTCTTATAGAATAAGGTTTTGATGGTAAAGAGACTGTGTGAAGGAGTTTGAGGGACTTTGGAAGAGGTTTAGAAGGTTGAAGCTCTTGCTGTTCTCCCATTAGAAATCCGTCAGTAGAGACAACTTCTATCATAATCTCACAACTATCACCTGTAAATAAGTACAATATTTACACATGCAACCTGTTTTATCATGTTATTGCAAAATGGATGCAAGACAATATGCTCTGGTAAAAAGAGTAATATTAGAGATGAAGATACTAGTGAAGTGAACTCTCTCATTGTGCATTCATCAAAGCTTTATAAAGTAATTAGCTTGTGAGAACAGCCAACAATCGTAAGCTAAGGAACGCTCAAAAGATTTAATTTAAACTTTTTTTTAAATATTTTGAAAACAAAAAACTTTTAAAAATTGTATTCAATCTTTTGTTTAAATATATAAAAAAAAATTATAGAGTGTTGTTTGTTACTTATGCACAGCTTTGGGCAACTTGAAGGTCATTGAGAGTGTCGAGTAGCTTCCAGATATTTTAATTAAAACCTTGACTTTTGATTTTTCGCTTAGTTTTTCTTTTCAAGTTATTCACAATTTTATTAAAAAAGTTATGCACATGAATCTGTCATTACACTATAACCTAGGGCCACTAACAAATATTTATTTAGACCGACAACTCGCCAGGCAGATAAAAAAAGGATGGCCGGCCCAGTCGGTCCAAGATAGGCTCGTGTCAACACCAACAAACTGAAATAGAAACGTTTTACAGGTTTGGATAAGTAAGTAAGCATGTGCTGCTATTCATATTTTCATGTAATTATGCAAGCAATTACTGCTAAATCTAAAGGTTAATAAATTCTTATCAGGGTTTACCGTCTAGTTTATATGTTCATTTGAATATGTCATGTTAGCTACCTTCTTTAAGTATTTACGTTTTCATGCTGAGGATTACGGCTTATTTTGGAGGCGTGTGTGGCTATATTAGTGTGCATTGCTTATTTTTTAGAATTATGAAATTGAAATTTGCTGAAAATAAATTACTGTAATTAAATACATTAAAAACAAGGATTTGCGTGTAATAAAGCTGTACTTGCATAATCATTAATGCATACACAGTTCTATCTAAGACAAAAGTAAAAATTGTGAAAAATAAACTTATGGACCCAAGTCTAACATTGCCAATAATTATTTAAATATGAGCATTTACTTCTGGTTCTATAGGTTTACTTATTACTGTTGGCAATTTGGACAGTTGAGGGTGTTAAGGAAGCATGCTGAAGAGTTTGGCAAATTATTTTAATTTTTAGTTTCTACAAAACTCCGCAAAAAGAGCTGAGGCAAAACTTTATTACAAAGATGCTTGAGAAATACTCTCACCAGACCACATAATGACAATTTAATGTATACATTTTATCAACTATCAACTTTCCCTAATGCAATAAAATCACTTTTCTGAAGAAATAAATTGATACAGATCTTTGAAAAATCGATACACTGTTAGTATTTATGCGATGTTTCAAGTCTGTGCAGCGATTGTTTCACGATAAAATGCACCTTGTTTAGAAAGAGGGTTTCTACTAAATAAGTATAAAAATGTTTAGTAAATCCCGCTCTCGAAAAATTTCTTATACTTCCTTTGCATCGAAAAAAGGCGGTAAAGTTCTTATTACCATAACAATTGCGATCTGGTTTTCCCGCTTTTAAAAAATGATTGGAAATGGAAGTTTTTAGCGAAACAATCTTCAATTGGTTGCACCTGATTGGTGACAAGGTCATTATGTTGAAGACATAGTTTGATCGACCTGCATAATGTGTACGCTTAAATATGTGTATTTAAACAAATTGCAATAATAAATAGTAATAGTGAATGAAAGTAAAAAAACTCATAATGAAACTCATTTATTCATCTTTGGTAAAATAATTGTTAAACTATGGAACTAGTTTTACGGGTTTTTGGTAGAAGAACACCGCTTTTGATTTCAAATACTAAATAAATACTTCTTGACCCAAAATTAACTTTTAAATCTGATGTAAATAAACAGAATATCATTATTTAAATAATTCGTTTAAAAAAAGAATAATTTTGCCAAAAGCTTCTGGAACGATTTCTGATAAGAAATGAAATTTTCTCAGGGTCAAATTTTTACAAGAAATCACTGAAACAAGTAGTTTTATTGAAAACTCAATAATACGTACCATAAGGCCATATTTGACTAGAGCTAAAATATATTTTTATCAACAACTAGAAATATTTAGAATTTATAAATCTATTCACTAGTGCACTAGAACAAATTATTTGTGATTATGCTATATAATAATTTTTTGGTATAGCCTGTAGCTACAGTCTTTAAACCATGATGTTATAGAATGTTCGTTGTAGCTATAATTTTCATTTTTGCAACAAAAAACACTAATTTTTGGAATTTTTGTAATTGGATAGTTTTTCAGAAAGTTCAGGCTAAGCATCTAGACTGCAAATTTCTCCAATTTGAACTACTACCATGCTTACAAGAGTAGTCAAAGCTATTAGACAGGCATTTGATTATGTCAACAAAATAACTATGTCTCATTTGCTTAGCTACATTATGGTTTTGCGTATATGTAATGTATGCTTTCATTGTTGCTATGTTGAAGGAATTAAAGCATATTTTATACTAGCATTTTACTGTTCGGCTCTAAGCAGCATTCGCATCAGTTAAGTTGACGCCACACATTCAAGCAGTATACTCTGCTATTATGATTGATACGGTTGAGTCCCGATCTTTCTAAAGTGCTTTTATGCCAGTCTTTGCAGGAATGTGTGTCAACAGCATGGGTACTTATTTCCTGTCACCATAAGAATAGGCCAAAAAATGTCTATATCTCATCATTATCATATTTTTTCTACGTGTAACTGAGAGCTCATCATTGATGACAACAGGCAGGCCTAAACCTTCTAAAAATGATTCTTTAATTTGTAATTCCATCAGAGCTGTTCTTCACACAGGGCGCGGCGTGGGAAGTAGTCATCGACATGTATTACTAAATAGTGTTTTTTCCCATCATGATTATGAAAAGGTTTGTAGAGACATCAAACGACATATTTAGCTAGGCACTCTAAAGTCTGCTGTATGATAAACATTGTTGCACACAAATCTACCATTAGGGACAGCAATATTGTACTTTCAGAACCATTAGTGATTTTTTATCGTGATTTTAGTGGAATAAACGCTGGAAATCTTCAAGTTTCAATATTGTTCCATCTATTGATGTTACTCTTAAGAAAGCATAGCCTTGTCAGTACCTAATGGTCAAAGGTTCTGAGACTGTCTTAGACCTGTAGGGATGATCGTAACATCTGCTCAAAAATAGAGGCTCTTTAACGTCATCAGAAAATGTAATAAGCATGAGATTCAGTGTGTATCAATTCCTTGGTTTTTTATTAATGGATGTTTTAGTTTGCTTTTTGTTATTAAAGTAAACTGTTGCGGTCTTTAGCTTTCCTTAAATCTTTGTGTAGACAAACTTTAATATAGACCCTTATTCAAGCAACTGTAGCACTTTGTAATAAATTGGGTTTAGATCATTATTGTATATCTCTCAGCTTTGTATGGTAAATCATAATAATCCTTAGTGTCTGTTACTTCAAATCTTAACAAAGTATTTTTATTTTTTCACTGGAAAGAATAAAATAATCAATGGATGAAGAATCACCAGGTGGGGTGAAGTTTGGGGCTGAGCGAGAGGAAAAAATGTGGAAGAATGGAAGCTTATCACCATCCAAGTCAGGAAAAGGCCAACAATTAAAGGCCAGGTAGTTGAATTTCCTCAACCACTGTTTCACTATTAGTTACAAAAAAGTATATTCAAGCTTATAGCACTGGTATTCTGATTACTGAGCTTGCTATACAGTAGCCTATTATACGTCTTGTAATCACAACAACATAACTTATAAATACAACATCATCATCATCATCATCCGAGCTTTCTCTCAGATAATCATTTTACATATTTATTCATAGATAAATCTGTTGATAAATCCATGTATGTTGATGATTTGACAGCATTGATATCTACTTTTTGTCTTACTAGGCACCAGCCTTATCAACATCCACCAAAATTACACAATTGATGTTTGCCCACGGAGCTGATCAAATATATTTATGTGGTTTCCTACCAGCTAAATGGTTCAAAAGGTAGTTACTGTAGTAATAAACTACATATGTTGTATTGAAAAGCTAATGTATGTATTGTATTACACACTTTCTGTAGTTTTGTAATGCAATTAAAGAATAAGACATCAAATATATATCAATTTAATACATTATGGTGTTGAAATAACAGAGTGGCCAAATTGTTTTGTAGTCATTAACTTTTTCCCGGTCAAATCAAGTTCTTTGTTGGGGCATAACTACAAATTTGGCAAAACCTAACACTTTACAAATATTCGCATAAATTGCTATAAGCCATTATCATGATCTGCTAGTATAAAATTATACATCAGCTGATGCTTTAGTAAATACTAAAAGTTGCAAACTGAACTCGAACACTTTTTTCGGCCAACCTTGAAAAGCTGATTAGATTGCTTGAGTCGGATGGATTATCAACGATATTAGTACATATTATGACATTGTTATTGCTGATAAAGATAAAATAATTACTCTCAGTAGTACCATTGTTTAATAAAAATGCCTGAAAGTCCCAAGATCTATGTAAAACTAGGAAAATTATGTCGTTGTATTAGGTTTGACACAAATGGTCAGTGCTAAGAATAAATTGCGACAAAAAATAAAGTTTAGGTAAAACGAAACTATGCTTGCGATGAGCTTTACATCAATTTTATTGGCTCAACACATACAGATAGTTGTTTGATTTTGTTTGAGTACAGATAAGATGGGTAATATATTAACTACTCACCAACCAGAAATGGTTCGTACAAAGCTTGCTAAAGCTGCATCATTCGTCGGTTAGCTACACACAATTTCTTTGCTTAGCCATACTATGTGGCTAAATATTTCTTCTGACAAGCTCAAACATGACCTACTAAGTGCTAAACCTTTATCATAGTATTATTTTTACTCAAAACCAAACTTTGATGAAAACTACAAAAGATTGTTTTGGGCTGCGTACATGTATGTGTTTCTGAAACAAACTCTATTTTTGGAAGTATATATCAGAAAAGGTTTGTCAGGTCATAAGTGTGGGAAAATACAAAACAGGCAATCTTTTACAACCAAGATGTTGGTCAAAAATATGAAAAACATTCAATTTAAACCATAAATTATAAACAACAAATATGCAATCTAGTGGAATGACCAAAATGTGTACCTTAAAAATTGGTGTCACCTATCGTTAAGACGATTATTAGGCATTCACCGACAAATTAAACAGTTTATAGAATAAATCACAAAGCATTTTAAAGGTAATCATGTAAATTCAGATGCAAATAATTCAGTTTGGAGTGAAAATTTGACTGGAGCCTTAATGCAGTAGCAAATTTTCAATGGTTTTAATTGTAATGAGTGTAGCTCAGCTTCTTCAAATGAGTTTACTTATAAAGATGAATATACATTGTTTTATAATGTCACAGATTTTCTAAAGTAAAATTATTTAATAGCAATTTTGCTATTAAATAATTCCTACCATATTTATAAAATTATTACTAATTAAATAAATATATTATGAAATAACTACCAACTTTTTTTGTTAAAACTATTTTTATTCCTTTCCCAGTGCTATAAGACTCTAGTGTAAAACATCAGCTACTGGTGCATAATACTTTGACAAACGGTAAATGAACTTTTTCTAGCGGAAGGACTAAATTGAGAAATAGTTATTTTTATATCAATAAAATACAATGCTACATTCAATATTCAATTTTCCATGAAACAGCCAGTTGATTAGAATATTTCTCATTGGACTTACTTCTCTCTGTCACTTTGCTGACTGAAGGTACATCAACTGTTGGCATGATTTCATCAATCAACCGTTGCATGTCATTCTTTGTGTCTTTGTAGCTGGAGACTATATCACACTGCAATATTAGTATAGAATGATTGAAGTTGTCAAGGTTAAACATCGTCTGAAGAAAATTATAGCATAAATTATGTATAAAACAATTATAGTATAAAACTGTGGAAATCTTCAAGCAAAAAGAAATGTGAGATGACAAAACTTTGAAAATCACTAAGTAGCAATGATTTAAGTTATTTTCAAAACTTTTATTCCTTTAATAAGCTGCAGTTGAAATGACACACTTAATCAATTTGGTAGTTTGCGGTAAAATTTTGAGACCTCTAAAAATACTCAACCTCAACATGTCTAAAGGATGTTCAAATATTGTGTGTTACTAAAACTAACAGTATACTGACATTCCATAAATATGGTATTTAACTTTGTCTGTTCATAGAGTAACAAAGCAACATAAAACTATCTTGGTAACAGGTTGACTAACTTTCATTATATTTTCATGGCCTTCGAAGTTCACTATTACATTATTATTAAGGCTTTGTGAAATCAATGGATCTAAAGATTACTAAATTAACACAAAACTAATGTTCGACATTTTATCAAGGTCACAATAGTGTGAGGGTGTTTCAATGAACAAAGACACCAACAACTTCATCAAAGTGGTATTTTGACTAGAGAATAGTACTTTGATCACCATTCAACTACAGGACTTTGCCATCACTGAAAGAGAACACAACTACTAATAATCACCAAGATTTCTATAGTTATGTGACCAAGTTTACTGCCACTTGTACAGATGTGCATTAAAGGAGCAGAGGACTGTGATAATATTTTAATGCTGAAAGTAGGGAGTGAAACAGAAATAAATTGGGTTTAATTCAAAGTGTATAGGATTAAGTAAATGAACAGAAATGATGTCTAGATACAAATAAAACTCGTTGTCACCATTTTGAAACTTGACTTGAAGGTCTGTGGAACTTTATTGGAAAATCTAGACATGTTATGACCTAACAATTCGGAGGCCTGCAGACCTGGTTAAAAGATCATGTTGGTAATATTTAGAGATATGAAAAGTCTCAATTTTGCTTCCTTCAGTTCTGGTTATGTCAATAGCAGTAAATATTGTGATGTGCTAGACAAGTTTCATTAAAATCAGGTTCACAAAAAGGTGAATTTTGTCCACTCGTGCTTTTCTCCAGCATCAAAATGCCACAAACTGCTAAAATCTTTTAAATATTTCACTGGTATTAACCGGGAGGCTCTCACACATTTGCATTAAGTGTGGAAATCACTTGTTTACTATAAGAGACACAAAAGAGAGTGAATGTAAAACTCGCTTCTGATAACGTAAAACAACTGATATCCTAGTTATATGAGAAAGTTAGTCAAAATTTTAAACAATGTTTTGAGATGCAGGTAAGTCATGTAGATAATTCAAGTCTTGTACAATGCTATATGATTCAAATAATAACATCAAGATTGAAAAGTTTATTTACTTATTAAATTACTCTTGTACCTGATGAGCATGTTTTGCTCGAGACTCTGTTTTGCGCATGATATTTCTTATCTGGCTCCATTTCTTGAGTATCTCATTTTCAAGGAAGTCTGTGATGAAAGTTTTGGTTCTTAGTCAACTTTCTGTATATTCATCCTCTAGCTGTGTGTACTTAGACTCCAAAGCTTTGATCTTCAACCAGTGAAACAATGCAAGCACTGAAAAAAACTAGTTTGTTTTGCACATGAACGTTCGACTAACTTTGAAAAAAAAGTGGTAGTTTACAACAGCTAGAAAAAGTGGAACACAAGAGAATAATCCAATACTTTGAACACATAACTCCACAATTGAAAGTTCTATCTTTTTATCAACACATCTAACCCACAGCTAGAAACATTCTGTTTAATTATGCATTACCTAATAAAATTGATCTATCGCACAGCATACTTTTATATTGAACAATATAATGAAAACCGCTTGAAAAATTTTAATAAAGAATAACTACTCGCTAAAATGTAGCACACATTGTGGAAATAAACTTTTGGATTGTAAAACAGCCATAATCAAACAGGTATTACACTGCTGAAAAATCTTTCATACAGATTCTGAAACATATTTCACAATAAAAATTAATTTAGTCAAATTTTCCTTTTACCTAAAAGTTGATCCATGACACACCTGACCTCCTATCCAGTCATTCCAAAAAGTTTTTGGTCTAAATTGATGCTTTTGCAACAATTAAACAGAAATAGGTTTGATCAACTAAACATACATGTACTTACAAGCTTAGAAAATTCTAGATATTATATTGATACTTGAGCTGATAATCAATCATAATTATTTTGTATAGTATTAATTTGTAATGTTATAGTGATTAAAATGACAAGATAATGAGAATTGTTCAGAAGTTTTATAATTTGCATGTAAACTAAGCTTATCTTGTCAAAATAATTGCAACTGGGGTCAACAAATGCTCTGCTAAAGTCTTGTCAATGTCATTACAACCTGCAAATCTCTTTTATGATGAATCTTCTTCAGTGTCTCAGTCGTTTCCTGGTCATACTCAGCAAGTGTTTGAGAGGTGAGCTTGAAAATTTGTTCCAATCCCTCTTCCTTTTCAATCATCCCTTTCTTGAGCTTGTTGATTTTGTCAGTAAGTTGCTCTACAAGCTGAGGTAAAGTCATCATCTGATGAGTCTCTCCTGGAACATACAAAAAGTAACATTAAAAGAGTTGAGAGGAGAGTTACATCATTACGATGTGAACTATTTAACGCAAACCAATAATAATTATAAAGTTGAAAAAATGAATTTAGAACATTAACTTATTTTCTTATAATTTCATAAATTATAAGACCGACTTAGCCAAGTCGTTCTTATAGGATATGACCATTGATTTTATCACTATTATCAATTACCGTCATCACAAAACTTGTCTTTGCGAACGCATTCAATGCAGATCATCTTCAGACATTTATCACATCCCATGCTGACTGGCTTGTCTGTATGTTCAGCACAGACTCTGCTTTGATGACTCTTCAGTAGCTCATACTGCTCCATGTTTATGGTTGCATGAACTTTACCAAACTCTTCATGATACTCTTGATGAAACTGAAATGCAAAATGGTTCAAAACAGATGCTGAAAGCGACCCAAATCCAGATAAATGAGATGTTCAAAAGTGACTTGAAGTTGCAATGAGAAATAGTCTTATAAAACTTCATATTTATTTTAAGTGATCAACAACATTTTCCGTATATGAAGTTTGTCTGCAATTGGCACCATTTTAGGTTAGCAATCTACATATCCCGGTGGTTGCACTATCGTAATTCCCAATACCAAGCTTCGAAAATAGACTACTTCAACCAAAAATATAATTTGTTAACCAATTTGATATGCTTGACCAACTAAGCTCATTTAATACCTTCTCTTAACCCACTATTATTTACTGGTGTTTGATGAGTTATAAATAATCATAAATAATAACTCCTTCTAACCTCCTCCAAACTACTGATAGTTACTGAAGTATGAATACAAAATATTATGAAACAATTATGTTTAACAATAGATAAGTGGTATGGTCTATTCACTCTACAGTTTCAGTCAAATTTCTTTACAGTTATTTTCAAAGTTTGTTCCTAAATAAGTATAAGAAGTCATTAGCCTATAAACAACCTTGGTTTATGTATAAATTTCTAACTTGGCAAAAAGCATTTATAAAAACATGGCTTGATCAGCATTTTTGAACAAATGAAATATTAAAAGCAACACTGGCTAAAAACTTAAAAATGGTTTTGTACTACAATTTCTAAAATATTTTAATTACAGAAAACCATATTCAGTAAAAAATGTGACTTACTAGTAAATTTTGGATAGCTAACCTGCAGAGCTCAGATTTTGTGCGCTTATTGCCAAACCCATAAATGTAGTTTGAAGTTTGTTGTATTTGATCAAAATATCGATTTTGTCTAAATCTTAGATTCAAACACTTTCATCAACTAAAAAATACATGTGAAAACAGATATTCAACTTGTTCGCTAAGCCTGACACTGAAATGTCAAATATAGAATAATCTATCAACTCCTTCATACCTCATGGTGTTTTACACACAAAATTGTCTCACACAGTGGACAATAAGAAAATGCTTGCTGGTCATCCTTTCCTTTCTTTGCACAGAGATCACATGACTTTGGCTTATTCCTGGCTATATCATACACTGGCAGCTGGTTGAGCGGTACCTCACATACTTCACTACAACAAAAAAAACATCAATTATTTATGATCATGTCGAAAACAGTTCTTTAGAATGAGTTTACAGTGCATATTTCCCTTATGTTAACTTCATTGAGAAATCTATCTAGCATCTGGTTGAGCGGTACCTCACAGACTTGTCTATAATATAATAAACCTCAAGTATTCATGTTCATAGGAAAAAAATTCCTTGAAATGCGTTAAGCGTGCATATTTTCCTTATGTTAAATTTATTGAGAAACTTAGAGCTAAAGATGCAATTTAGTTAAAACTTGGAATCGAAGTTTATGTTGCTAAATTTAAATTTGAAATCACAATATGCTAAACAAGAATATAGATGTGTCTCATAACATAATTCTAAAAACGTCTTGAATTATATTTTTTAAATAATCTTAGGTTTTTTGGAGAGCCAAAATTGTTACATATTTATTATATGTATGTAACAATATGTAAAATTTATTTTACATTGCTATATATAAATATATATACATATATATATATATATATATATATATCTCCTAAAAAAAGTTCAAAGACTCCCTCATGCGGGCCTTTGAATACATGAAAGGCTTGAATTGCCAGTTCAGGGCCTAGCCTGTCTTTTGTTGGCCTAGCCACCAGTTGGGTTTGTTCAGTAAACCACAAACAGTCGATATGGTTTACCAAGTTGTTGTATTACATGTACTCAACAAACCTGGTCATATGATGTATGCTGCAACTTGCATGGGCACACAAAAGCAGCGAATTGTTGAAAGACGTAGCACCCCTTGCCAATATACAGAACCCATACTAATCTTACTTCTTGGCGAGTTCGGCACTAACATGGTTTAACATTCCGATATGTGTGAATGATTTTTTTAGAAAGCTTGGCTAGGTGAGCAATCCATGATAACCTTAGTCAACCCAAATTTCAAAGTCTTTGAGCTAGAATTTGATTAAATATTTCACTAGTGTAAGC
Organism: Watersipora subatra; assembly: GCF_963576615.1. Classification (NCBI taxonomy): domain Eukaryota; kingdom Metazoa; phylum Bryozoa; class Gymnolaemata; order Cheilostomatida; family Watersiporidae; genus Watersipora; species Watersipora subatra. Next base: position 13,248,493 of record NC_088712.1, read on the forward strand.
CGATGTATCAGCTTATCAATAGGGTTTCACTACATTTTTATTATGAGGCCTATGCAATTAGTTAAACCAATCAAATTTGGTTTGCAACAAACCAACCTTGTTACCACTCACTTGCTACCAATCAAAAATCTTTTTGCTATGCAATTCTGATTCCATTTTTTTTTCAAAATTGTAAAAACCATATGCAATCATTTTGGCAATAAGAAATTCATCGCATTCGCTCAATGCAAAGGAAGTGTCAGAAATTTTGCGAGATTGAGAATCGCTAAACAAGTTTATACTCATCATATATCAAATTCTGTTTTGAATAAGATGCATTTTAAATTGAAACAACATCTGCATTGATTATCGAGACTTTGCTAAAATACTAGCAGTATATCAATCTTTTGAAAATCTGTCTAAAATAATTTGGCCAAAATAGGAAGTTTAGCTCTGTAGTGAAAGAGTTAAAGAGGTTCTATCTTTCATAGACTTTGGCTAGTCCCCAGCAACAACAGAGTTAGTAGTTAACATATTGGTTGCTATAGTAATCTGAGAGACATAAGAGGCTATGTCAACCTTGCTTAACTGTTCCCACTAAAGCTCTTTCAAGGTTTCATGCAGCCCCGCAATGACAACTCTTGGGGTGGAAAAAAGCCAACTTGATTTAACTACTGGTCTGCAGATCAGCTTTGTACGTGAAACATAACAATCGCTGCATTTTTGCAATGTTTTTGTGTAGCGACTGAGCTCATTTCTTATTTAGGCTTCTCTTGACTTGAGTGTAGCTAAAGACTAACCCTGATTCTTTGGTCCTATATGCAGTGTTGTCAGTTGTCCATCTAGAACCAACTTTTATTTTAGACTGACCACTGACCTTATCACTCTGCCTAGTAAATTCGGTTTAGCCAAACGCTGAAAAATAGTTTGGGCTTTGTTTACTCGGTTTGCAGTTCTCTTCCTTTGTTGATTATCCAAGTTCTATCCGTATTTACTTTCCAAAGAATGTTTTTGATTCCTCAAACCTTATTGAGGTTTCTATCACATACTCAAATGTTTGGCTTTTACCTGGGGAGAAGGTTGATGCTTGAATTGATCGTGAAACCACCGCCATTTCCCAAACATAAAAAATTTTGTGAGCTATTATATAGCAGCAAATGGCGTGCCTCAATGCACTTTCATCACTTTGCAAAGTAGCAAGGTCCATCTTTCTCAGCATCAATTAGGCAGCAGCAACCATAGCCAGTGACTTAACTTCTAATTTTCTCAATACTATGCTATTATGCATTTACTTGAAGACAGCATTTGTATATAGAGCTACGTGGATGGATGCCATTATACCAGTTATCAGGGTTGTTGACACTTTTTGCAACACCAAAGTACTAGCTATTACGGTTTAAAGGATTATACTTGCCGCCTCTTCAGACTTCTTTAGCTGATTGTCAGCTATTTTGTTTGCCAAAATAAAATGCCAAAAAACAATGTATTGTGATTTGTAAAATATTGAGTTGCTCATTAGGCAAGTTACAATAATTTGGAATAAAACAAGACTAAAATGTAAAGCTGAAAACTATATGCTAAACATCTTCTCTTGTTCACCCTTTGACGGAAAAAATTACAAATTCACTCAACGTGTTCAACCCTGTAATAGATTCCCAACTTGTTGTGACAAGAATAGTACAAATCACAATAAAACAAAACATTCCATTATGTTGCTTACATGCTTCTGGCCTCATACCTTATTAGAGCAATTTTAGCAAAAACCTGCTTTTAAATCCTGCATTCACTAACAAATCAACCACTTTGTGCTTTTAATCTAGAAGATTGATTTCATGACAACTATAAAAATAGTCAACAAAGTAGACCAGCTGCTTGACAAAACATATTGTCTGTTTTTCCCTGTCCACTTCATTTAAAAGTGTAAGTGATGTTTATGTATATTTTAAAAAGCTTGTAAAAATGCATCGGTCATTTCTGACTGAATGCAGATCACTTTTTACTTCTCATTGTCCTCATATGAATACTATAGTGGTTGCATATTTTAAAACATTCAGATTTGGTTTCATCTACTTCAGTGAATATACGCTTACACTTCGCAAGTGTTGCCTACAATCATAAAGCAGTGTCACAGGATTTGATTGGTTATTCTTAGTGAGCTTTAATAGTGTTATTTTATTTAGGAGTCCTAATCATTGAGTTGACAAGTTTGAACACATGCTTTATCAATACATTTGTCTCATAACTTGCCGTTAGAAGTCAATATTTGATTTTCTGAAGCACTTCTCTAATCAACTTCTATCTAGAGTAATAATTTAGATTGATTTGAGCGACTAACCATACACAGAGTTTACGTCAACCACATATAATAGGTAAACCTGGCCGGATTAATTAACTAAAATATATTTTTTTATGTTAAACACTTTCACTCTCAACACTAAAGAGTTCGAGGGAAAGTTCTCATAGTTGAACTTTCCAACGGTAGTCATGAAAAGAGATTAAGAGGTGAAGTTTGCAGGGCGCAAACGTCATCTCACAACAGTTACTTACCTGCAATATTCGCACGGACAAATTCACAATAGTTCATTTTTCCAGAAAACCATTATGAGCTGGAACGAAATGGTATGGCTTTCATTGATAACTCTGCTTACAGGTGGTCTAAACTCAATGGCTTCAAACATGGGGAGGTAATACTCATCAACCAATTTCACTTATAAGCAAACTGCATTTTTTAAATAGCTGTTGGTTTTTCGTTAAAGTGTTATTTGATAATTTGCAAATCATAACAAATATGGAAAGCGCTCGTATTTAGCGGATGCCAACTTCAGTTTCCCAACTAGATTTAAGCAACATTGAGTTCTTTGTACTTGAGGTGTTGGATGTTGGATTTATATTGAATTTTTTTAAATTGCTTCAACTTCTTATAAGTTTGTATTAGACATACAAACATGTATAAAGCAATTAGTGTAGCTCAGCATGCATGTACGAGCATTATAACATTTATAAAAAAAGTAACCTTCTCTCCATTCAAACTAGTTTGAAAAGTTCAAACAACAATCCTAGGTCTGCTAGAAGGTTTATATGAATCAATGAGCTATCAATAACTGACCAAGAATACACCAATCACTAATGCGCATATTCAGACCTTGAAGAGTTAACCTTTCCAAATAAACAAACATCAGGTAAATCATAAAGACAGCATTTAAACGGAAATGGTGTATCTAGTCTTTTACAATTTACATTGACTTAATAATATAATGTGTGATTAAATAACATGTATCTGTCAATTTAATTTGCCTCATGATCCTCGCTTATTCAATCAAAAGCAAGGAAATTAGTGTAAATAATAATCATCAGTCACTACTAGCTACATTTATATTACTATTCACTTGTCATTGGTGTTATGATTACAATAATGATTGAGATTCTTTAAAAGATGAACTTTAATCCACTTTTCTCAGGAAATAGCTCGACCATATTTACATTATTGGCACCAAGTCTCTAGAAAAATCTGTCATTACTGTATTTGATTGATTACAAAAGCGACCATAAAGTGTGTTTCAATCATGAGTACATATCATTTCATGAAAGCTCTTAACATTGTGTTTACTTTATAGTTTGTAGTTTTTAAAAAAAGTATGCAAAAAGCATGTGTTTAGCAGGTAGCAATGCTAAAACTTTCATGAGAAACAAAATCACCTAATGTTTAGTTAGTTTTTTATGACCTGACCCTAGCTAATTGCTTGTCTTATAATAATTTTCACATAACTGTTCATCTTAATGGCAAATCAAGACTCTTAGACTGGGCTTTAAAGGTGTTCCTTAACTCAGATCAGACTAACAAACTATGGTATGATAATTTAAAAACTGAATGTTCTTACTGTTTGAATTTGCTGTTACAGAATAGTTTGGAATAAAATTGGTTTAAAGTGTAATATTGAAATTGTTCACTGCAATAAAATCAATTTATTTTACATTGGAATTTTAAAAAGTAAACATAATCAATCAAATTTGTTAAACTTCATCATGAATTATAAACTGGTTGTTACAAAATATATGGGAGTTGTGCATTAAACAACACCCTTAACCACTGTTTACCCTGTTTCAGCAATCTTTTCTATCTTGTAATACCTTACAAGACCAATCTTAGCCGTAATCTTAATGCTGATCTTGTGTTTACAAACAATGCATCAGGTGGTCTCTTTTTAACAAAGACCAACGATTCCATGACAGCTTTAACTTTTATCTTCAAAATAGACTGACTATTTAATAAAGCTTTGCGGCTGAGATTTCCTTATTTCATTCATTTAAAAATAGAAATTCAATTTGCACATTTTTATCAGGCTTAAAAATGCCACCAGCAAGTTTTGACCTCAAACTTATTCATTTTTACATGCCATTGCTTATGTGGATGCTCTAGCTCATGTACTTTTTTAAAACATTGAGGCTCGGCTCCTTCTACCTCTGTGAAACCTGTGACTATATCCCTATTATTAGCACATTGTCTATTCACGAATGCAAATCATAGAACATTTAGGCTGGGTTTCATCCACTTCAGTGACTATACCATTGATATTAACTAAGACAATGGCCCCATATCACGGGATTTCATTTGTTTATCTTAGCGAGCATGAACAATGCTCTTTTAGCCAGGAGGCCTAATCATTAAACTGATAAGTTTGCACACATTCTTTATCAGTTTGTTTATCTGGTAGCTTGCAGTTCTCAGTCAATATTCGAAACTCTTTTACTTAGCTGGTGCCGGCTAGCATGTCCATGTAGCTAATCAAGTTTGATGAAAGCAATATTTGTAGACCCTTCTTTAATTAAGAGAATACGCAAAAGCAGAATTCGCCTCAAACGCAAATTATAGGCTAACTTGGTCTGCTCCAAAACATAAAAGCAATGTTGAAACGCTGTCACATAGCAACATACTTGCAGTCTTCCCTTGGACAAATTAAGATGTTATTCTCATTATAGAACCCAGTCAGACATTCAAGGCAATGTACATGGTTGCAGGTAAGTTGACGAGGTTTTGGTAGAGCTACTCCCTGTCTCAAACAGAAACCACATTCTATGGCAGGTGGCACGATCTCTTTCATGTCAGCCATGTTAAGAACTACAAATATTATTTCACATTTATATAGCAAAATAAATTTGCATGTTATAGCAGCCAGGAACCACTCAAAAATGATGGATTTGTTTGTTCCTAAAATACATATAGCATGTTACCGCACCGTAAATTTTCTAAAAAGCTTGATAAGTCATGTTTTGAACAGATGATTTTTATATATCAACTATTTATCTCGCTGTAATGACTCATCTTTAGGGACATATTACTTTCAGTAATACTCAGAAAAATGTATTGATAAATCACAAAAAACTAAAATGGCTGACAGAATCAAAGAATGTTTTACACAAAACTCATACTAGGAAAAACAACTACACACCGATGCAATGTTAATGATGACAAATTTCCTATACAAGCAAAGCTAGTACAGTATAAAATAAAAAAGCTCTCAATATATATTACAACATGTGTCAAATCCACAACTGCTCACTGTTGATGAGTGTTTGGTTACCATAAGGCTAATAGCATCCTGCAGGAATATAAGTTGTATACTGCAGGCAAATAACTGTACAATCTTGCAGTATAATAGGTCAAATTGGTTATGCTGTACAAGAAATGTCCAAAAAGATATACCCTATTGAGCTATTACAAGGGTAGGTTATAATAAACTATACAGGTTATTTGTATCTGGTACTCTATCACAAAACTCATAGACTGATTGGTTAATTCTTCTGCTTGCATTTTTAATGTTAAATATCGAAAACTACTAGTTATTATTTATTATTCATTCTTTTTCTAGTTTTATGAAGAGAATATACATGAAATGATGCTGATGGAGAAAATTTTTAGAACTACATGTAATTATATGCTTAACGTTATGGTTAGAAACTTAGATTCTGCATATCAAGTTAGGGCCTAATTCCAATGAAAACTTGTGTTGTCTCATCAGCTCATTGCGCAAGGAAAAAGTGAACAGTTGGGCTAGAATATATACTGACAAGTAAGTGTACAGTAAACAAGTAAGTGTACAATAGACAAGTAAGTGTACAGTAGACAAGTAAGTGTACAGTAGACAAGTAAGTGTACAGTAGACAAGTAAGTGTACAGTAGACAAGTAAGTGTACAGTAGACAAGTAAGTGTACAGTAGACAAGTAAGTGTACAGTAGACAAGTAAGTGTACAGTAGACAAGTAAGTGTACAGTAAACAAGTAAGTGTACAATAGACAAGTAAGTGTACAGTAGACAAGTAAGTGTACAGTAGACAAGTAAGTGTACAGTAGACAAGTAAGTGTACAGTAAACAAGTAAGTGTACAGTAGACAAGTAAGTGTACAGTAGACAAGTAAGTGTACAGTAGACAAGTAAGTGTACAGCCTTGCAGTGATAAGAAGACTAAATTTTCTTTAATAGTTTATATTTTTATGTTTCACATCACATTGTGATTTATGATAATAGTTTATATAATGTTATTAAAAATATATATTTACCTACCAGTAAGGTTTTGCTGGGTTAACTTCCTCCTAACAATACTGGAACACAATGAACACACATATGAAATGAAACTGCTCAGGTAACGCCTACCAATTATTTAGAGGGTTAGCCTTAGGAGTCATAACCCTTTGGACTCTGCTAGCCTACAAAAGACAGGAACGTATAGTCTTCACGGTTCACTGCCTAAAGACTAGTCAAAATGACACGCTAGAAAAAAAACACTTGACAGGCTGGTAATTAACTTTATGTTACAAGACTTGTGGCTGTATAGTTTTGTAATTACACATAAGCAGCCGTTTTTACCACATATGTGATTAAAATTTACAAAATACTATAATAAGTAGGAAATTATGTCTAAAAAATTGCTGTCTCAGTATTATTTACTATATTTGACTAGCACATTTTGTGGTGGCTGTCACCTGAGGCTTTGAGTAGTTTACACTAAATCTCTTTTGTTTTATAACTAGCATAACTTATAATATTAGTCTAAAGTAAACAGGAAATACATTTAGTACTCCAACTTGGTTACCAATATGTGATAGTCTATAGTAAAGGTGCACCTACAATACCTGTGTCTACGTACGACAAGGTTTTTATTTTTCACTATACTAAGCCGCTCACTACTGATGGCCAGCTGGGGTACTGTTTATATTAACTTATATTGGCTGAATGCCTGTCAGGTATGAGATTTATACTATGATCATCGTTTAAAAATCTCATAGCAATAGAGATAAAAGTCAATTATGGTCATAGAATTAGTGTTTTAGCCATCAAAGAGAACTTAGGCCTAACAAAAAAGTAGAAAAAAACATATGCCTAACTTTGCTACTTGATTCCGTCAGTGATTTACATTTTGGATCACTAGCAACTTTATCACACAAAATCCCCAATTTCTTTTAGCTTTCAGACCAAAGTGACAGCACTAGTCTTAGCCGATGTGTTTTACTGACAATGAATGTTTATGTCTATGCTAAAGGTAGAACATGTCAACAAACAATTTCCTCTTTTCAAAACAATCCGGAATATAAAACTCCTCCGTGTTGTGCGTAATTTCTAATAACATTTACTCATTTTCATAAATAATTTCCACAAGTATACATTGGTTATTTTCATTTTGCTTGTTCATTTTATTTTATAAATTTTATTGAGGTATGCACAATATATTCGAAGAAAAGACTGCTGGAACTAACTTCACTGAAAATAATAATAATGAATGTGTTTACTTACTAGTTTGGTATTACTAGCAGATATGTTATTAGTTGATATACAACAGTTGCTGGCCATTATCTCATTTTGTTCATTTATGAGTTTATCTGCTCACTTTTAGCAGAAAGTTAACATGAAAAAAATATTATGCATGATCAAATGAGCTATTATATTTGAATTGTAGAAATCACTATCATGATCAGAATTACTATAAAAGTACCCTAATAAAACTTCATATTAAATTACTACTAGATCACATTACCATACTTGAAATTCAATAAAGCAGTACAAAGATGCCTTACCACATTTTTTAAACACCAGAGGATGTATAAACTATATCAAAAGATTTTAAGCCTTTCTGACATGTAATTTAAAAGCAATAATTTCCGTTTTCAAAGATCATATTAGCATATAATGCAGAAGTTCTACAAAGAAGCTTACTGTTTATAGCAAAAGTTCAACTTTTTAAACATACCTGTTTAAGTTCAATTTAAGATTGCATTAGTCTGGTTTGACTTTTTAGCAATGTTATTTGATGGAACTATTTGATACATCTTCAATATGTTAAATATCATGTCTAGGTTAATTAGAATTCTACATTGAACTAAGAACTTGCAGGACTATTTTCTATAAATATCTTATAGTTAGAACACAAAGCGGTACATTATGCTCTGTTTTACTGAAATTAGAATCTATGGTATATGATAACCAACTATTTATTAGCTGACCTCATTTACAATTCGGACAGATGATAAACTACTCACCGGTTGAATTTAAGTAGTCAGTTCGGCCAAGCATTCAAATTCGGTTTAAGAACTCAAAATTGAGCACAAAGGATCATTATTGACAGATCGAGCATGTGACACAGTTGCAACAAATCATGACTTTTAGACAGTTTTGTTGTCTTACGAGTTTTGTTGCAATTTGCTAAGTTATCTTTAGTGTCCACTTGATAAACTATCAATATTTTGGATATACACTAGATTTAAGTAAACATTAGTGAGTTAAACACATTTTTCAGTGCACTAGAAGAATACTATTATAGCTGGATTCATTTTCTGACTGTTTTACAACCACTGACCAAGTAAGTCTAGGTTTTTCAATACCTGTTTCCAGCATTATGTTTGTGCTTGACTGGGGTCACTCAACCAATAAATACTACATTCTTAGTACTAAAAATAGTACACATACAAGTCTAGCATAACATCAAGCAAATGTTTATGTTTCATGGCAACTAACATAGTTTATTACGTCAGAGAGCAGTTTGTTACATAAAGTTTTATAAACTTTCTGATAGATGTACCACAAATGTGGTTTTAAACCAGACACTTTTTGAAACAATTCTAATCATAATCTATAACAACTCTCAGTGTTTTTCTAAATGCTTGTCTGCTCCATTTCTGTTAAGTAGTTAGTTAATCAACTAATAATAATCCTTTTAGTATTGTTTTAATATTTTTGGCTTATCGCCATAGGGATAGCCTGCACTATGACCAATCACTGTAGTGTTAGACTGTGTTATGGTTTGTCGGAATTGTGCAAGCCCGTGTTATGTTCTGTCATCATAGTGCTAGCCTGTGCTATGACTCAACACCATAGTGATAGCTACTGCTATGACTCGTCACCGCAGTGCTAGACTGCTATAATTCATCACCGTAGTCCTAGTCTTTGCTAAAACTCCTCATGCAACTGTAGTGCTAGCCTGTGCTATGAATCGTCACCTTAGTGCTAGCCTATGATATGACTTATCACTGTAGTGATAGATGGTGCTATGACTCTCACCATAGTACGTACTAGTCTGTGCTATGACTTTCATTGTAGTGGTTGGGGAGGAGTAGAATAGATGGTCACAGAGTCACAGGTCACATGATAGATGGTCACAGGTCACTTTTATATAGGCCACCCTTTATTGTAGAAGCTGTGTTATCTGTTAATGATTTCAACTGCCAAAATCTTTTTATCCAATCAACAAAGAGCACACAGTAGCCATTTTTAACATTTTTCATCATTCATACAAATATCTGCAGGTGAGGTGCTTCATGTTTGTAAAATTTATAATATTTTTAGTAAGTCAATGTTGGTTGGGTCTTTGTAATTACTAAAATTATGTTACGGATTTTAATTTTATATCAAAGTTGAACATTAAATGAGCCAATCAGTGCATTTTGAAAAACGTTTAAAACTGTTTAATCTCAAAAATTATCAAATTACTAATGCTTTAACTGAGGATAAATGGGCCATGCCGTGGTAGAATAGGTGAACCACACGGTCCCAGTATCTTACATAAATGCAGACATATACCTGGAAAATTGGGATGGTGGTCCATCTATCCTATTTTTTGATTATGCCAGATAATAATGTCTAATTTTACAAAAAGAGAACAAACAGAGAAGTGGTACCCGAGAATGTGATGAGAAAAGCTGGCAAAGAAGTAGTAGAGGATAAGCAAACTATGAACTATAAACTCATCCTGAGGCAGCAGATTATGTATCATCCTTACCGGCTCACATATTTTCTTTGAAAGGGTATATGAGTCACAGTTTTAAAGCTCACTTTTCATCAAATGTTTTTGTGCAAGAGTTTAATGCCATTATAGCATTGTACCAAATGCTTTAACTCATGGGGACATGAAATAGAAAGTTTTTTTTGGCATTTCTGGCAGAATATATTCAGATAAAAAATTATTAGCACTTTTGGAGTCCCACGTATCCTACTTATCCCCTAGTCTGTGCTCTGACTCTCACAATGGTGGTAGTCTGTGTTAATACTCACCACCATATTGGTGGTCTGCGCTATAACTCATTGCCATAGTTGTAGGCTGTGTGACTCTTCAAAGCTGTACCAACATGCTTCCAGTTGTTCACTCTAATTGTATTTTATGTTCTCAATCATCAATATATCCCTAACCATTACTCTCACTCACACTTTTAGAGTTAATATACATTATAATAGTGGTACTTCATGCTCCATATTGTTAATTCAGTGCTTTCCTGCACTTCCACCTGCTTACTATAGTGATGACTAGTGTTCCAACTTATCATTTATAGTGTTAAACTTTGCTCCAATTGATTGCTATGGCAAACCTCTGATTCCACCTACTTTTATAATAATGGCATCTAGTACTGCAAGCTTGTCTTATCAGTCATCACCATTGTATTTTCCTCATCCCTGGAATACTAGCCAGTGCTGTAAATTATCACTGAAATTATAGCCTGTTATCTCATTAATCATCATAGTGTCTGCTTGTGCTATTATCCGTTGCTGCAGTGTTAGCCTGAGCTCTCACATATTATGTCTTTGCTATGTCTATGCTATTATGTCTATGTCTTTTGGTACTTGCAGTTTGTGGCCTCAACCCTCACCATTGCACTTTTTGTACCACCATACACAGCACAATAATTCTATCTTGATCTTCTGGTCATCATGATAGCATTTTCTTGTGTTTCCCATGCCTCTCTCACTAAGGTGTAAAGAGTCTCATAAACAGCTCCCTTAGTGTAATGCATAATAACCAAATGAGCTTACTGAGTTCCAACAATGATGGATGCGGTTTTGTCTTTTCCGTCTTTTTAGTTTATTGTTAGTCTTTTTTTCTTGAAACCTTAAAAAATTACTTAATCATTAGTCATTAAGTAATCAGCTAGGACTTCTAAATTATCTCGTATCTAATGGGTTAGATCAGTTCACGCATATTCCCATAACTTTAAGTGATTGATAGCTATTTATGCTCACATAACTTTTGAATACGCTGCCTTTAAAAGGAGTTTTAGTGAAACCGATAGCTGCAACAACTACAATTCACTAGCCACCTAGTCAGCAGTCTAGAATTATGTGCTAATGAGTGAAAGGTTGCATATGAGGTATTGCATTCTTAATTTGTAAACTATTTCTTTAAACCTGATTAAATAGGGTTTTATTAATAATGACTTGAGATGAATTTAGACTACCACCTCTTACAGTAAATAAATTTCCAGGTTAGGCCTGTCATTGAGGGTGATAAAAATTGCGCCATTGAAAGTCTTTACATCTTGTCTGTTACAATTTTTAAGTATTTTTCTTGTATTATTTTCTCTGCCTATAAAGTTCCAAGCGTTGATGAAAATCATCCAGCTTGTTCCTTGCTTGAGTCTCAACTTAAAAAGCACTTGTTGAAGTTATTCTATAGGTGTGCCTTGACCAATTGCTCTGGATGTCTTTTTTACCTATCTAACTGCTGCTAACCTTTGGTCAGTCTGATTGGCTGGGTTTGAATATGGTACCATGAGGTTATCCAATCGTAACACTGAAAGAATAATTCTGGGTGTTATTTTTTGACCTGTGATTTAGTTTTTCTGTGACAAGGAATGAATAAGAATTAACTGAATTTAGGTCAGCAACTGACAAACAGAATACTACTAGAATGTAGTGAAATTAGCAACTTGTGACAGTATTTGTCAGCAATAAGCAACAGGACACTATTGTCAACAATATAAGAAAAGAACAATTAGTAACAATCTACATGAAGTAATCGGGAAATATAAATGAGAGAGAGCACATGTCAGTTTTCTATTACATGTATATACTTTTGAGATATTATTGTTTCATTATTATCTCTTACGTGGACAATTCCCTTTTTTTTACAGTATGCTATTTACACATTGTATGTTTGAAGTTTTGAACACTCATAAGCTTTCCTATCTCACATATAGTATTATATCAGCAAGTAATGTTTGTATAACTGTGAATAAATTTCTTTCTCATGTTAGGTTTTAAATGTATTTAGCCTATTTCTATGTTTCACAGTGTGAATATTGCGATAAAGAAAAGAATAAACCAGGCAAGAAAGCGCATCAGTAAAGTTATCCTCCCTCTTTGTCTATTTCCACAATAACAGAAGTTTTAGAGTTTCTTATAAAACTCTACAATCTCCATTTTTACAAATGATGTGTATTTTCGTTTACAAATGGGCTAAAACTCAATTGTTGAGGTGACCAAACAATCATGCCGAAGCTCCAATTTTAAATTGAAAGTTTGACAGTGTTATTTGATATAACATTTCCGAGTTGTTGAAGGAAAACTAATTCAAGGAAAAAAGTTCGCCACAATGATAGACTGTAAAATCAGGCAAGGACCAAACAGTAATCCACAATGTTGCAAGGTAATAAACTAGGTTGAACCATTCTACAGGAGCAACTCAAGTCAGTGGCATTGGAAAAAAGGTATTCTAGATCCGGCTTACTGACAGAAAACCGTGTTTCAAAAGCTTTCTTTAACATGTTTTTTTAAAAATGGTAAAAATATTCTTTAAATGCACTTTTAACACCATTAAATACTAAAATCAAAGAATGAAGTTTTATCAACTTTTCTTGTGTATTTGGCACACAGCCAGAAAACAATCTACAAAAATGTCAATAGCTCGGCTCTGTAATGATGACTTCTTTTGAGGTAGACCAGCAGTAGATGAGAGTTTAGAGAATACACATGGACCGGTAGCTACCGACTGGTGTGAGTAATTTGTAGAAATGGAATATGAAGAGCTCCTACCAGCATCATTTTTATTGGCTATAGTAATATATTCAGTTATTGACAAAGAAACGTAAAGTTGCATTTGTTGTATACGATAATGATATAGTCGTGTTTTAATTATGTTAGAAAAAGCACAAAGTATTAGAAACCAAAATATAGTAATGAAAAGTTAAAATACTGCTACTGATGACATAGCTATAACAAGGTCACCTCTACGTACAAAATAATTTAGGACCTTTTGAAGTAATATAAAAATAATAACTTCTTATTTCAAGTCAAACTATATTACGTTTTTAGTTCTTTAACTAGTCAGAATAATTGTCTAGAAAATTTTAAAACTGTTAATATTTTTTAATCATTGTTCTTAGAGCAGGAAGACCATCATAATGAGGTTTAAAATACTATCAAAATAAATTATTGTACCATTTAGTAAGTATCAACTACATGGCTATTTGCTAGCATGAGAAATCATATACTATCCAAATTGTCTTAATGAATCAACCTATCGCGAGCAGTGAAGTTCAGATGAGGACAGACAACCTTTCACGACAAGCACCTTAAGCCTTGATGTTTATCAAGTTGTGGTATTTTTGCTGAACAAAGGCCAGCTACATCGACACAATTTTTTCAACATGGATACATCACTATTAGCTTCTGTAGAGTAGTTAATTATTCATAATAAGAAAGTGAAAGTAGCAATTCAGACTGATGAAGCAGCAGCTATGGTTGTAGCTGGAAGACTGCTATGTTCTTACTGCAGTAGTTAGCTACAACTAGCCTGTCTCCAGAGATGTCCATGTCATATAGATAACCACCCTCAACAGCTCTGTATGTCAGCTCTGAGACTACCTCCCCTACAATATAATAAATGAAATAGCTTATTAATAATTTTAGCTCTCTTTAAATAATTCAATTCAATGTCTTAAGGCTTATACTGTATTCTTACGTCACTTAGAAAACAAACTACTCTTAGAGTTATCCTCCCTCACGTAATTTTATCACTAAGCGAGTTTAGAACTACATCACTGCACGATGCAGCGAATTAGTTGGAGGGCTTGAAAGGCTGCGTGAAACTGTTTGTCATGAAAAATTACAGTCAAAGTTCAAAAGCTTCATATGCAACCTGTCTCCTTCCTGCAGAAAAGTTATCATTCATTATTTATTCTTTTTAGCTAAAGATTTTAAATTTTTGTTCTTGACATATTTTAACTGAATCTCTAGACTATGGCCGTATTACGTTCTGTATCTCTAGGCTGTACTCTTAGCTACCTTTTTGCGTTACATGTATGTTTACTCAAAGCTGATAGTACAGCCCTAACGTAATTACTATTAGAGCAGGTTTCTTCAAGCTTGACAGGCTGCCCTTCAATAGCCCCATCATGCAGAATAAAAATAGACTACATGTATGTACCAGCCGACTGGGTTATGAACCTGATGCAGACCACTAGAAGCTAGTACCATGTTATCTCATACAGACATAGGAATTTTGGCATGACGCCAAATACCAGCTATAAGAAAGGGTCAATAGCAGATTAAAGATAGCATCCAGATAGAAGTTATCTGTGTGGCCTGCAGTTCAAGGTTCACAGTCAAAGGTTAATAAGCAGATATCTGTTGTCCATTCAATAAGTAATGTGAGTTGGTTTATATAAAGAGTTTATATTATAAATAGAAGCCTAGTCTAATTATATTTCTACTTCAACAAACTGACAGACAAAATGTGCTTGTTTGAAAATCAGTTCAACTTTTACTATCATGGTTATACAAAACAAATGAATAGGAATCTTTTATATTTTATTTAAATTGCATATCAAAACATTTAATGACCAAGATTTTCTTTTTTACTATAACATAAGCAATAGTAAAGTGAGCATTAATTATTTTATGAATTTTTTAAAAATTATGTACATTTTGTTTCATCTCCTTTTTAGCCAATTTTTATTATTCAAGTTTACTAAAGTTATGATTATCAATACATTTAGACTAAAATAACTGTGCTTCTAATTTAATATCTAAGACTATCAGTGACCATAGTCGTGTGTAAAACTTTGAGATCGGGAGCTTGAACAGGATTTCATACCAATAAATATATGATATTCAGTTAATCGGTGATGGTCTATGAGTGTGCAGACAAATCCAAAATAAATAGCTAATAAATAAGGAATAGTGAAAATAATACAGCTACTCTGAATCATGAGCTGGTACTACGCAAGTCTATAGCAAGCAGACTATCAGAGCTTTTTATTAATATGTATAGTGTTTAATTTTACTATGGTAAGTAGTCAGGGTAGCATTACATGGGTTTACATCAACACTATGTATCTACTAGTATATCTATCAATTACTAGACTGTACAGCATATTTGTCAACACAACTGCTCACACATATTATGTATATCCTCCATATGTAAACTAACCTGTTGAGCAATCCAGAAATCTTACAGTATAGCTGTTGGATGCTGCCACCAAAACATATTTCTCTCTATAGCATGCTACTCCCAGTGAATGAGGCACATCTTTACAAGTCCAAAGCAGCTGCCCTTGAAAGATGTCTATCAAGCAGACCTGGGATGAGCTCCGGTCAGACACAACAATCTTATCTGATCCAGAAACACAGAGTGAGACCCAATCATTTTGGCTAAGCTGAAGACAGGAAATGTCTTTAAGTTTATTCCCTGTCAGTGAGTAGATGATGAGAAGCTTGTTCTTTCTGTCTGGAGCAACTACTTTATCACTAGTGATGGCTAGTCATGTGCGTAAGCCACAAGTATCACTGTGACTCCAGGAATGGACTTGCTTTCCCTGCTGGTCATGTACATAGATGGTCCAAGGATTGCCATACACTGCTGTATATAGTCTGTTCTTGTAGACCTTCATTGCTTTAGGGTGATTCTTAAATGTAATGAATGAGCCTTTTACTTGGTAGGAGTTGTCAATAATAGCTACTGCTTTATTCTCCATTCGAGTTAATATTTGAGAGTTCCAGACCCTTGTTGATAAAGGACCTGATGGTAATGAAACTGTGTGAAGGAGTTTGAGGGACTTTGGAGGAGGTTTAGAAGGTTTAAGCTTTAACTGCCTGTCAATTAAAAATCCGTGAGTAGAGACAACTTCTAGCATTAGATCGCTACTTCAACCAGTAATTACATGTAAATAGGAATATATGCACACATAAGTTATTTTATTGTGTTATTGTAAAACGGATACAAAAAGTTAAAAAGTAACATTTTATGCAAAGATGATAATGAAGTAAACCCTCTCACTGCACAATAATGAAAGTTTTATACAAAAGTTAGCCCATCAGAGTTTTTTGAGTGGACGACAATCACTGACAATCATAATAATGCACAAAAATGCATTTCGAGAATGCAAAAAATAAAATTATTTTTTTGTAATATCAGACATTTGAGTCTTTCTCAGTCTTATCTCAACTGTAAATATAGGGTTACTATCATAACAGTAAATAATATTTGCAAGCATTCCTGCATTATCAATTGTCACCGCATAAAAATATGCTTATAAACTTGTTGGTAGTTGATCTAAAACTGTATTTCTCTAAATTGTTGAGAATTCACTTTTTCCATGTCATCTTATCAATGCTTATAACATGTTTTACTGACTTATGAAGCCATATATGTTGTTACAGTGATGAATACTGCTGACCAGGTTAAGATCAAGGTTGATGTTAACATGTTAAATATATATAAACCTTACCGTGTTATCATGTTACGATTTACATGTTATATAAATCATATCTGTTTTACTCGTTGTTATACATGCTCATATGATTATGCAGAAACTCAGTGCTAAGTTTACTGGTTAGTATAATCATATCAGTGTGTACTTTTAATTTTAAAGGTTAGTATTACTATTTCAGTACTTACTGCCCATTTTATATCCCCATGTAATCATATCAAAGATTACATGTTATTTTAAAGGTTCACATGATCATATCAGTGTATAGGCTACTGCCTACTTTACTGGTTTGTGTAAATATATCATGCCAAACACATATTACACATGATTATGTATTCATGCTAAGGATTACTGCTTATTTTACAAGCACATGTAACTATGTCAGTTTCTACTGGTAATTTGGCAGGTTCACGAAATCGAAATTTATCCAAAGTCAATAATTGTCATTCAATACATTATATAGAAATTTCTATGTAACGAAGCTGTACATGCATCATACAAATCACTGATATGTATGATGTGCAGTGCTACGCCGAAGGTAAACATTAGTGAAAAAAAACTAATGACCTCATGTTTTGCAAAGTCAAACATTTATCAATTTTCAGTATTTTCTGGTATCTTAGATTTTTTACTGCAGACAATTTGGACAGTCCAGGCTGTTTACAAGGCAAATTGAAGGACAGTCCAGGCTGTTTACAAGGCAAATTGAAAGACAGTCCAGGCTGTTTATGAGGCAAATTGAAGGACAGTCCAGGCTGTTTACAAGGCAAATTGAAGGACAGTCCAGGCTGTTTACGAGGCAAATTGAAGGACAGTCCAGGCTGTTTATGAGGCAAATTGAAGGACAGTCCAGGCTGTTTACGAGGCAAATTGAAGGACAGTCCAGGCTGTTTACGAGGCAAATTGAAGGACAGTCCAGGCTGTTTACGAGGCAAATTGAAGGACAGTCCAGGCTGTTTACGAGGCAAATTGAAGGGCCTAACAAATAATTTTCAGATTAAAACTTTAAAAAATGCAGCAAAATGATTGGGGTAACCGTTGTTCCAATGATGTCCAAAATAATCTCACTAGAGCAGAGTAAAAAAATATTTGTATGCTTTTTTATTGAAGATAGATTTAAATTTCTCAATACATGTAAGTACTTTTTGTCAAATGAAGTTTTGAAACAGTGAAAGATGACCACCAAAGTAGGTACCGCTTTCTGTAATTTATTCAATGCTAAAATTTGCCCATTGTCTATTGAAATGATTTGGTTCCATGATTACTTAGAAAATTTACCCCTTTGGACAATCTAATTTAAATTAGTGTTACTTTTAAATTTCATTTGTAATAATCCTCTCACATAGCTCATTCAAATATGTTTATGAAATACATTTTCAATTAGTGTTAGTGTTAACAAAAATGGGAATCTAATGGTAATAATGTATTGTCACTTTGAATTATGTTTGACTAGCTTTGCCACCCGGCGTTGCCCGTGTAATAGAAGAGTCTTTGGACAAGAAATTGATTTGTATTTAACATATAACAACATTTGCCATTATAACTTTCAAAGTACATATCATGAGAGAAGTGTGTTCGTGTAATTGAACTAAATTAAGAGAGAAATAAAAACAACTGTAAAGGTTTTAAAACTTTGTCAAACAACTGTACCTTTCAAGCTAGTGGCCTGGCATATTGCCAATGAAAACTCCACTAAGCTAGTTAATAAGGTTAGGCTTCCAATGACAGTAAGACTTCCATGAATTTCTATGAAATGCCATAAATTTGAGTCTTTATTGTTGTCAAGCTCAGCTGTTATAATAATAGCTATGGCCAGATTTCCAACAGACATACGGACATACAGACTTTGAGAAATATATATTTAGATTAACACAATTTAAAATAACATAAATTAATATTGTTTGGCGCCTTTGCTTGCAACAAAAAAACTCAAATTTTGCTGAATGACTAAATCATCAATGTAAAGACACAAAAAACTCATGTGCTTCTCTGAAAGTTTGAAAGTGAACATTAATATATGATCATGGCAAAGTTTTTAGTGAGCCTTCCGAAGTAATTTTTCACGTTTGAATTGAATGAAATAGAAAATTATAACTTTCAAACTATTTATTGTTTACAAATTTTTTGACAAACATTACATAAATTTAAGGAACAAGCAATTTCGTTAATCTTTACACTATTGTTAATGGTAATATAATACTAGGTAGAATATTTGATATATCTGTTACTCTAAGAACTAAATAAACAAAACAAAAGACTCAAAGATATTGCATCTGGATTTATTTTAGCAGAAATCTTTATTTGCAATAACATCAGAGTTTTTAAACAATTTTGTCAAAAACTTTAGCCAAATATGAAGCAATGGTAAAATATTTGTAGTCACAATAAAATAATTAATTAGTTCAGTTAAAAGAACCACTATAGCTAGAGTGAAAGTTATTTATGTTTTCATGTTCCTGTACTCTGACTCATGATAAGGCTTGAAGACAATAATCGAATACTCGTAAAAAAAACTTTCTCATTCATCTTTTTGTAAAATAATCAGTAAATACTGGAACTAGTTTCATAGGTTTTCTGGTAGATCAACACTTCTTTTGATATCAAAGAATGTATAAATACCTCTTGACCCACAAATAGCTTTCAAATCTCATGTGAAGGACCAACCTATCGTTATTTAATGCATGTACAAATTTAGCTAACAGCCTACTGCAAGCCATTTCACCCAAAATTTTCGCCTTTGCTTTGTGATAAGTATACCGCATGTTTCAACTTCAAACTCTTTCGAGAAAATTTTTAATAATTGTTTTATTTTGCCAACATGTTAAAAAGTGCTTCTATGCAATAAATTCAATGTATCTATAATTTTGTGCATTGATAACGCTATGTGTAGCTACGATGGCTACAAAGCTAAAATGAACTTTTACAATGTTCCTTACTTTTACAAAACTATCACTTTCACCATCATCAAAGTCAGTGCTGCCACTTTTATTATCTGTGTAATTACTAAAACCTGAATATGAATCGGCTCTAATCTCAGCAAATTAAGTGATTCTCTTTTTTATCTCGGTACGTACTTACGAAAGCCCTAAGAACAATAACCAGTTTGAATGTCAGAAAGAAAAAATGGTCATTTCAAAGTGGAAATTTTTAAACAAAAACTTAATATTGCATCATTATTTTAAGCTAGTTTTAGAGACTTTTTTTGGACAACACTGTCATTACCAAGAAAGATTGTTGATTATGCTGCCAACGAGTAATAAAAAATAGTTACTATGCAATTGCTGAGGAAGTCGCAAGAAATGCGTCTACGGCAAGGAAAATGTTAAATAAAATGTTATTAAAAATTATTGTCCTTTTAGAAAAAGCTTTTAGAATAAATTATAGTGAGATTTGACCCCTTCTTTAGATCAAAGTCCCTCACCTTTGGTCATATTTAACCATAACTAAAATTTAGTTTTATAAGCAGCTACACATATTGAGGAGTTAATAATTTAATCAAATGTGTACTACACAAAATATCTATGTATGTATCATTTAAAGCATTGTTTTTTGCAGAGCCCGTAGCAACAGTCCTTAAATAATAGTGTTATTAAAGTTTTGCTGTAGCCGCTGCTCGCGCTATCGCAACAAGCGGCACAGATTATTCAGTTTTCGTTTTTGGTTTGTTCCTCAGAAAGTTCTGGCTGAGAATCTAGACTGCACATTCCCCTAACTTGAACTACTACCGCGCTTACAAAAGTAGTCTAAGCTTTTAGGCTGCCCATTGATCATGTCTCCAACATAGCTATATTTTATTGTATTTTGTATTGCTCATATGGCTCATATGGTTTTTCGTACACACAATGGATGGTTTTGTTGTTGTTCTGCCAACAAGATTAACATATATTTCATCCTAGCGGTTTAAGCGTTCTAGCGTTCTAGCGTCGATTAAATCCTGTGTTAACTAACTAATCATTATGCAATCAGTTTTTAATAAGGAGTATCAACTTTATAACAATTTCAACTTTTATCTTAAAATTGTCAATTTTCTTGAAAATGGAAATGAATTTTATGCATATTTCATATAACTTAAAACAAATACATCAGTCATCTGTTTATATGATTACATAGCGCTCACTTTGATTTTTCAATCACTTGGAATTGTACACATAAATTCTCAGTGCTTGGAACCATTTAAAACATTAAGACGTGGTTTCCTCTACCTCAGTGAAACTGGTGAGTATTTATTTTGTATTAGATCTTTTATGTATGGAACAAACCATTATTTTGTCATATTTGTTTGTTCACATAAGCATGCACAAAACCTGCTTCTCTAGCCAGGAGTCCTTATGATTGAACCAATGAGTTTGCCAACAGGGCTTATAGCAGTGTGTTTACTGGATAGCTTAGCAGTTCTTGGTTCATTATTGAAGTGTTTGTATTTTGCAAGTGCCAGTGGAGAGCCTTTTATGTGTATTGACAGGATTTCTAGGAAATATTTAGTAGACTGAAAATGGCTATTTGCTAATTATTTGATAATATCTACATATCTAATGAATTTCAGGCCAGAGACATATTTTTAAACTTGGTTTTAAGAAGCCCATATTCCGAGTTTATCATAACTAAACTTTATCTGGAGAGCAGAACAAAATGAAAAATAACAATCTTTCAAGGTATAGATGAACTCACATAAATTTTCAGTAGATTTTATCAACAAAAAAATTCATCGCTTTTTATTTTTTGCAATTTTTTTGTTTGAGGAGATCAGATGGTAATGATGTTTAAAAAAACGTGAACAAAATCGATTGCAATAAAACAAAAAAGAATAAAACATGCAAAATGACTTCCCTGATAGCTATCATTGTGCTATCAAGCATAAAGACATTTTTTTGTTCAGGAATTCTAATATTTTTAAAAAATTCTTTATGTCATGTTTACTATAAAGCTTGCAGCTCCTAGCTACAGTAATTTAGAAAGCACTTGTATTTAACTGGTACCTGATCTAAAACTTAATTTTATAATTGGAACATATAACAAATAACCTTATATGTAGCCAATATTTTATGGCTGAACTCAAAGCTATATGCTTGTCTCAAAATAGGTTTCTCATAACTGAACTTAAAAAACCTCTAAAGGTTACTGAGAATGAGGATTCCAACAAAAGTTAAGCATTTAAACATATGTCTGTTCATATTCATATGCTCATCTTGCGCAACCACCATTTATTGATTTTCATAGATTCTGACCTACTGCAGATTCCTAAAAATGTTATTACAGGACTCAAGTTTACATAAGTGTTTGTGCAAATATAATCAAATGGTCCCAAATGGTAAGAAAATGGCCATCCAGCGAGTTCATACTTGTATAAATATGACAGACACGCTTGGTCTGCCTTAAAACATGAGACAACATTTAAATGCTATCCTCCTGGATGCTATTGGCAATTTATCTATGAATAGTTTCAAAATATTTTACTATTTAGGGAGTAATGACAATAGCTGCGACCACATGATAAGTCTACCAATCCTTGCTCTGCTCATTTGCTGCCTAGTTTTTTAAATTTAAAATAAGGTAATAATAAACGGCAGCAACTTCAACCAAGAATATCAATTTTGTGACAACTTTAACTTTTATCTTCAAAGTAAATTGTCTGCTTGACAAAGTTTTGTTGTTAGCTAGAACCTTGCCTTATTTGTTTAAAAACATTAATTAAATTTATGTGTACTTTATAAGAATTATACACCACACAATCAGCGTTTTCTGATCACATACATATCACTTTTCACTTGGCGTTGTGCACATGAAGCTCGAATGCTTCAAATTAGTTATAGCATTGAAACAGTGCACCCTCTTGATTATGATAAACTTTTTATACAATTTTTTGCTTAACAATGTCGAACACGGTGTTTTTGTCCCTCACCATACAACGTTTTTTTGTAGTGCAGTATCAAGAAAAATTTATTTCGAAATTCAAGCTTCGAAATTAGATTTTGGTCAGTGTGCTTAACACGTTGGTATGATTAAGATAAAACTATGATACTTTCCAAAATTCTTTCCCCAACATATGAAAATGATCTGAGGCTCACCCTTTCCAGTTTAACATTATTTGTAGTTAGTTATAGTGAAAATGAAACTGGAAACAGATAGATGATAAGACTAGCGGATGACAAAGTTGAAGTACAGTAAAATACTTACTAAAGCTGAGCTTCAAGTGTGTGTTGAGCAAGCTAAATTTATTTACCTGTAAGTTAAATTCAAAGTTCATGTTATATGTCTCGCTCGAAAGTAGGAGCTCTTTATGGTACATACAGCACATAGTATATTGTAGTGTTAGATTTATTTGCAGATCGCAACGATTAAGTACACTAAATACGCTAAAGTTGCTGTAGGTAACTAAAGTTGTCAACATTAACTTATTATTCTGTTACTAATTATGAATATGCGCAGTACATACATGCATATAATGTTTTGATGATTTATATCAAAACATGTTGGTATTAGATGAGTAGTAGGGGTTTCTATACAACTATAGTTATAGACTGCTATACAACAAATTTGGCTTTACAATGTAAACACTGTAACGAATCAATATGTTATGGTGAGTTTTCACTGTACATGGGTCCTCTACATTTGTGAAACTTGAGACTATATTCCTATAATTAAAACAGCACCTAAATGACCAGGGTCATGTTAACGGGTGGTCACATGAGGGACGAAACGAACTAACCGATGCAAAACGACGTCGCTGTCAGTTGTAAACTGTTTGGCCAAAGACATTTCTGGCTGAAATGAACCATTTCGGTCCATCTCGAAATTTTGTGGCCAAACCCTTGCTCCTATTAGCTAGGTGAAATTCTGGTGAACCCGCGCCACATTTCTCCTTACGTGCGTGTGAGCAAAGTTAAAAAAGAAATGTGACAATACTTTTGTTTCGTTAAACAAACGGCGTGAAGCAATGTATGACAAGGCTCACCCGGACTTGTGATTGTTTTGCATAAATGTAAGATATTGCACTTAAGTTTTGCATACTTGTAAGGAAAGGGTTGTGGTTTTCATTCATGTATAATAGAAGTAATGTGTCATACTCATCCTGATGAAGCATGGTTGACTGATTTATTTATGTTAAACCACAGTACTATGATAAAGACTATATTTGTTGGTTTAGTACTGAGCATAGAAAAACATCAAATACGGTAATGAAAAAATATAATTTTTTCGATGGAAAGGGTTGGCATAATCTTTGTATTGAGTGATTTATTTTAAGCAGGTGAATGATCTTCTGATAAATCTGCTGCGTAGTTATAATTAATAGTTGTTCCTCAAAGTTTTTTGTTTTTTGTTTACAGTAGAAATATTTAGCTCAAATACATAAAAACTACCAATGAAACGGTGTCCTGTCTCCATGTGTATGGTATCTAGGAAGCGAAGTGACTTTGGATGCTGTGTGACATGTTGCTTAGCCGAGCCGAAGTAAAACAACTTCTGAAACAAACCAAACCTAAGTAGGTTCGGCCATCATGTGACCGCAGCTTTACTGTGTCTGATCGCATACACTAACAACCATAAAGCCTTTTCATTAAACCAGAAGTCATAGTTATTGAACCGTAGAGTTTGCGCATGGGCTCTTATCAGTGTGTTTACTTTACAACTTGAAGCTCCTAGTCAATATTTAAAATTCTGGTATTTAGCGGGTGAAGGCTGTGAGCATTCTATGCGGGCATCTAAACTGGATGTCTGGCTAATATTTAGCGGACTCCCGACGGCCATTTGCCAAAATTTTGGGAAACTTTTCCTGACTAATCAAAATTGAGAAAAATAATACTTTAGACTGTTGTAAGAAGATACACCTACACAGAGTATATGTTAACCATACGCAATAGGCATTCTTACAAAGCAGAAAAATATGAAAAAACAGTAAAATGCTAAAAACCTGAAAATAAGGTAAAACATGAAACAAACATTTGATCTGTCACCTAGCAAAATACTTGCAAGCTTCTCATGGAAAAAATTCAAAGTATTTTATTTTTAGACAGTAATAATATCAGGTGCATCAAAATTATATGAGTTGCAAGATTTGTTCTGGATGTTTATCAATGTCAAGCAAAGGAAGATAACTGTCAACAACCAGTTTCACTAACATATGAACTTCCTATTTGTAAAAACCTATGGTATCTGTCCGAATCATGGGTAATGCTATTTTTTAAATGCTGAGACTTGGTTCCTTCTATTTCAATAACCTCTGTGACTACATCCCTATTATCAGCATATTCTCTATGGGCTAAAGCAGGTTTATATAGTAAATTGATGTATTTGGTTACATGAAATAAAGAAGTTGACATATTTTTCTTAAGCTTTGAGCGATTATCACTACACCAGGGCTCCTTAACTTTGTTTTAATCGGTTTAATTTGTAACATTTAACAAGCATGATAAGTGCTTGTACTTGGCTAGTGCTTATTGGCTTTCGCCCTGTCCAGTTAAATTCTGACAACATTGAGTTGTTTGTACCTGCCCTCAAATCGAAACCTGCAATTGCTAAATTTATTTGATTTTTTTTAATACTTTTTACTTTTTTTAAAATTCAATTTATTGCAACAACTGTTTTGACGCTGGTAAACATGATAAAATCTGTACTGCTAACATTAACCTCTCAATTATTGTTACCGTAAAGGCACAAGCATGGGAATATTTATAAATAAGATCATCTTCTTATTTAGTAAAACTACATAAAATGGCTACCGGAGAAAATCCTAGGTCAGCTAACATGTTCTTGTGATCCGTTGGGCTACCAATAAGCAGGAAAAGCAAAGTACTCTAATGGCCAAAGTGTATATTCAGACCATAAAGAGACACCCCAGCTGCATTAAGGAACATAAAGTAAAGCATTAGGAAACATTTAAACAGAGATGATGTTTATAGTCTTTAAATATTTAGATAAATGTAATGATGAAAATTGTGATAAAATAACACAAATCTAACACTTTGCTTTGTCTGGTCATTTTCGCTTGTTTGATCAAAAGCATGGGAAGATAATTATCATCAGTCACTACGAGCTAAATGTACATGTATATTTTTTTTAACTTCTCACAGGGCCTATGAATACACCAATACTTGCAATTGTTTTCAAAAGTAATCTCAGTCTTCCTACCTCAGGAAATGGTATGACCATTAGAGTTGCCCCGATTTTAATATCGGAATCGGTATCAGTGCCGATATGGGTATTAAGTATCTGAATCGGTATCGGCCGATCTTTTCTTAAAAAATCGAAAACTTCAGGTACTTTTTACAGATAAACTATTTAGCAGAAAACCGTATTTTAGCCTGCTACACTAATAAAAAATCATCAACTGCGAGTTTCTTATTTTTTACCTAATGAATTCCGGTACTGTCACACAATCTATTTCATGCCTATAGCCTAACAAACATCAACACAGCTGAGAAATCTTTTGGCTTTAGTCAGAACGTAATCACCAAGTGCGGTATTTCCCAATTACCGCGATATGATTTATTGCAGCCAATCACGAACAAAAGCACAATGATGGGAAACAAGAATGCGGTGTAATATTTCTATGTACTAGAATTAAAAAGTAATTTGAGCAGTCGATGTATCAAGTTATCTATCTCTCTTGATCCTGATGATATGATGTATTGTTTGCATCACATAAAATAACCTCAGCATCCTATCGGTATCTAGCCTGTCTTCCATCATCTGTGGCAAGTGAGTCATTCTTCAGTACGACAGGCTACATCGATAGTGATGGAAGATAAAGACGTCTCGCTGAGATAATTGAATCACTAACGGTAATTAGGAGAAATATTTATTTGCTCTAAACTTGTACAGGCGCAGCAGTTCGTTCAGCAGTAAAAGAGAGACACTTCATTACCACAGAGAAAGCTGTACGACTTACAGTAATTACCATTATTAATAGCAGATTACAAGAAACATGGACTATTTTGTTACTAGATGCACGGTATGTTATAATGTCAGTGTGTGACTATATATGCATGTATATATTTTTTCGATGAATACAAACAAATACATCAGTATTTATATTTTCTTTGTATTATATTTGCATAATAAAATTAACAATTATCTATGCAACACAAAAGATCTGAATCGGTATCTGAATCGGAATATTTTTACATAAGAATCGGTGTATCGGATCGGTATCTGAATCGGCTGGTGAAATTAGAATCGGGGCATATCTAATGATCATATCCACCTTATTGGCAAAAATTATCTGAAAAAAAATTCTTGTCACCGTATTCAATTGACTACAATAGCAACTGTGAAGCATTTTTGCTTATTCAGAGGTCCTCATCATTGCGTGAAAACTCTTAACATTAGGTTTACTTTATCGCGAGCAGTTTTTTTTTTAAATATTCAAAAGAGATGTGTTTAGCCAGTGCCAACTCTAAAATGTTCTTAAGAAACTAAATCATTTGAAATGTAGCTAGTATTTAATGACCTGACAATATCTTAATGCTTGTCTCATAATAACTTTTGCATCTCTCATCATCTTATCAGCAAGATTAGCCTTCAAGAATGCGTTTTAAAAGGATTCAAAAATGTAGAGTGAGCGTTACTAAAATATGGTAGACTAACTTAGAAATTGAATGTCATTATTGTTTAAACTTGCTTTTTGAGTGAAAATTATCTAACTGAGTGTCATCTGTTAAGGAGGAAAATAAAAACACAATTCAGCGGCAAAATCTACAAAGGCTGGAACAAAAATTGATTAGCACATTGTCTACTGGGCTTAAGGTTCAGCAACACATGTCGGTTTTTTGTTGGTATCGACCGAAATCACAAAATAAATGAAAAGCACATAATTATTTTGCTGTAGCTCATAAAATTTTAAAAGTTGTGCATGCACACCAAAAATGTCGACAAAATGCATTTTTTTAATTAAACAAATTTTTATCAAGCAAGATTCTAGCAACGTTCGGAATTTATATAGCCTGAGGCACATAATGCGACAGGCAAGAAAAATACTAACACGATTCGACACAGTAAACACGGTGCAACTGACTTGATTGCCCTACACAGTGCATGCACAGCCTTAAGGCCACGTCACAGTATATGACTGTTTCCATAGGCAGGCGTTGGGCCCGCTCCTTTTGCCTGGAGCCCTAATCATTGAACTGATAAGTCTGCACAGAGGTCTTAGTAGTGTGCTCATTTTATAGCCTGCCGTTCCTAGTCAATATGTAAAGTTGTTGTATTTATCTGGTACTGGCTGTGCGAACTTTATTAGCATTGACTGGATTTCTAGTAAACATTTACTAGATCTCCAATTGCTAGTTGCAAACATTAGAATAATTTTCCCATATGTGATCATATATGAGTCAAAATACTTGTGACTATGTTTCTCTCCTTGACTGCTGCTTAATTGTTGTGCTAAGTGCCTCGGTACAGTGTGTTTTCACTTAAAAATGTTGCATTTTGCTTTTGCTTTTGCTTCATTATTCCTTGTTCTCGCTAGTTCAATAAGGATATATGTCATTAAAACTTTTTCAAACCAAAATATGACAAAAAATCTTGTCTTGGGTAGCCTAATAGCACAAATTACAAAGCCGAATACAAAAAATGTTTTATTTTGTCAAATAAAAATGCCACTGTATCGTCTTCCGTTAGTATTGCATAAATAGTAGGTTTTCATTTTGCTGGTAGAAATGTTAAGATAACTTCAAAGCAGCTACAATAAACTAATGCATAGTTATATAATGTGATTTAAATTTGCAACATGCCGAAAGAGAACTTCTAAAAAACATAGGGTTGACTAACAATATTTTATCATATAAGTTATATTTATCCTTACAAGAGCCTCTAAAATTTAAAGAACTTGAAGGTTCTATAAAAAACTGTCTGGACATATGCACATTCATTTTCACACGCTCACTATGCTCACTCACCAATTATTAATTTTCATAGATTCTGAGCTGCTGCAAGATCCCAAAAATGTCAGGAACTCAAAGTCTCGTAAGTGTTTGCGCAGAAGTACGCGATTGGATTACATAGGGAAAGGGAATAGCCATAAAGAGAGTTGATTCTCATATAAATATGACAGACACACTTGGTCAGCCTCAAACAATGAACAAACTTTTAAAAGCTATGCTCTAGCATGCTATTGATAAGTTCCAAGTGATAAAATTTGAATTTTTTCTCATGAGTATCATCTTTCAAACCAAAAGATAGCTCTCCTACATGCCGATATAACTCAAATAAACTGTCCTAAACATGTTTCGAATAATAAAATTATGTTCAATAACTCTGTTCTTAATTTTACAGACAACATAGGCAGCTTTAGAAATTAATATGAGCTCGTCGAAGGTGAGTGATGATTTTAATCTGACTACGGCTGACTACCTAAAAAGTTCAATAGTATTCATGCATAAAGATTGAAATTGGCAAAATTAAAAGTTAATATAAGCTTTGAATCCTTAAAAATAATGTTTTAAATTAATTTATACAGTCTTTCAATGTCTTACCACTTATTAATCTGCATATTTATTTGTGGTTTGGAAAAAATTGATCATGAACAATAAAATTTGATTTAGCCTTGATGATTTCCGGTTTAGGTAGACGTCGATATGTGTTAGTTATTTAGTTCAGAGCAATTGCCAGAGATATCATTAGGGCATATTTGTAAGTTTTTCTGATTGACCTCAAAATTTTCTTCATATCCAATTAAAAAAATGTTTCTACAACTTACAAATAACTGTACATAAAATGGGTAAATATCTACAGCGGTATAACTCGCGTGGGTAGCCTAGCTACAATCAAAATATGTGAGTTAATTTGTCATAGGTGCAAGTGAGTTAATAACCTTCTAAAATGAAAATAATCTAAAAGAAAATTTTCTGACATATATTTATAGCAGATAGTTTTAGAAAAAACAAAAGCAATTTTAGATGGCATCGATAACAGTTACATTGACATCATATTGATCAATCAGATTGCTGTTGATAAAATATTTAATAAAAACGGTTGCGAATGAGTCAACTGTTATCTTTAAAATGGATTGTCTACTTGACTAAGTTTTGTTTTCAAACAAAACCTTGTCTCATTCATTTAAAATATAAATGAAATTTATGTATGCTTTACGATAATTAAACAACACACAATCAACCTTGTCTGATCACACACATATCACTTTTTACTTGAAATTGTGCACGTGAGCTCTGGTGCTTTTTAAATATCTATGAAACTGAGACAGTGCACCCTCATGGCTATGATAACCCTGTTATTCAAAGCTTTGCATTACTATGTAGATCATTATGTTTTTTTACCTCACCTTACATCTTTTCTTACCTCACCTTACATTTTTCTTTTGCAATGTGTTATCAACAAAAAAACATTTGACATTCAAAGTAGGTGTTTGGTGGGCTGAATACGTTTGGATATTTAAAATGAAACCATGCTAATTGCCATATTTCTCTTCACAACATATTAAAAAGTTACGATGCTCCTTATTTCTCAAAGTAAAGCTATTCACGATAGTTATAGTGAAAATTAAACTGGATAGAGATAGGTAATGAAACTTTGGCTAATAAAAAAGTGGAAATTCAGTCAAATACATACTAAAACTTGAGTTTTGCGTTTAGTAAACTGACTTCTTTTAAGTTAAGTTAAAAGCTTATGCTATACATCTCACTTAAAGGTACAAACTCCCTTTAGTACATACGGTACATAATTGTTGCAATGTTACAATTGATTGCAGATCATAACCATAAACTACACTAAACACAATTAAGTTACTGTATGTAACTATAGTTACTAAGGTTAACATATTATTTGTTGGTAATTTGTGATATGAACAGCACATATATAACATTTTTATGGTTTACACCAGGGCATGCTTGTATTAGATATTTACTATGGGTTTTCATACCCGCTATAGAAATTTGTTTTCCCTACAGTGCCAAAGCTGTAACAAATACATATTTTATGATGAGGTCAACTGTACTTGGTGACTACTGCTGTGAAGCTTGCGACTAAATCCCTATTATTAGAAAAGCTCCTACGTGACCAGTATAATATTACTGTGTCTGGCTGCTTACACAACCAGGCATAAAGCCTTTCCATCAAGCCGGATGTCCTAATCATTGAACGGAAAAGTTTGAGCATAGTCTCTTATCAGTGTGTTTACTTTACAACTTGCAGCTCCTAGTCAATATTTAAAATTCTGATATTTAGCAGGCGCTGGCTGTAAGAAATTTATACATGCACATAAACCAGATGTCTTGCAAGTATTCAACAGACTGGCAATGGCTATTTGTGAACATTACGAGAAATTTCATCTGGCTAATCAAACTTGGGCAAAATAATATCTTAGACTGTTGTAACAGAATTCACCTACGCTGAGTTTATGTTGGAAATATAAAATAGGCATCCTTAGAATGCTTCAAAATAAAAGAAAAATGATAATCTGCCAAAAACATGAAGACATAAAACAAATGTTAATTCTGTAACCTAGCAAAATACCTGCGATATTCGCTTGTAAAATTTAAAATATTTTGTTTCTGAGAAAATAATAGTATCAGTTGCAACAGAATTATATCACTTACGACATTTGATCTGAATACTTATCAATTGCAAGCAAGTGGAGATAACAGTCAACAACCCATTCCATCTACAAATTGACCACACCGGTGGTCTAGAATAACAATTGCGCATGCTGATATTCTAAGTAATGCTGTTTTCAATAATGAGATTCGGATCCCTCTAATTTAGTGATGCCTGTGGCTATATTCTAACTATCAGCACCTTTTCTATGAACATGGGCAGGTGTCTATTGCAAAGTAATGCATTTGGTTCATCGCAGAAAAGAGAGTGCCACCTTGTCAAGCCAAGACCTTTGATCACTGCAAAGGACTCTAAACATCATGCTTATTTCAAAGTTTGCAGTTTTTAACAAACATGGATAAGTGGTTATTTTGGCTGCTACCAGCTTCAACTCTTTCTAGATAAAATTGGCAACATCAAGTTGTTTTCACCTGCTCGCGAGTTAAATCCTAAAAGTTTAGCATTTATTTTGACCTTTTGAAATAATTTGCCTTCTTAAATTTTAAAGTATTGCAATAATGGTTTTGATGCTTGTAAGCATGATACAGCTTGTACTGGGAGCCTAAACTTATTATATATTTTTAAGGTGACGGCGCAAGCAAATAATTTTTTTTCTTCTGAAAATATCAACTTGTTAGTAATACTCTATAAAATGGCTACACGTGAAAAACCTAGGTCAACTAACATGTTCTTGTGATCTGATAAGCTACCAAAAAGCATGAAAAGCAAAGTACTCTAAATGTCAGAGTGTATATTCAGACCATAAAGAGACACTCCTGCTATTTTGAGGAGCAAAAGCGTCAGGATACCACTTAAGAAGAGATAGTTTATCCAGTCTTTCGACATCTAAATATAATTAATAATTAAAGATGTGGTAAAATAACATGTATCTCACATTTTTATCTGCCTCGCCATCCCCGCTGGTTCAATCAAAAGCCAGATAAGATAATAATCATCAGTCACTACTAACTACATTTATATTACTTTTCACTTGTCATTTAGTTTATGAATACCCTATCAATTCTGCTTTTTTTTTAAACTTCGTTCCTCTACCTCAGTAAATAGTGTAACCATATCTCCATTATTGGCAACAAGTCTCCGAAATAATGCCTCATCACTGTTTTTGATTAATTACAACAGAGACAGTCAGGCATTTTTCTTTATTCTGAAGTCCTCATCATTACATGAAAGCTCTTAACACTGTGTTAACCCTTTCACTGCCATTCATGCACAAATTTAGCTATCGGCCTACTATTTAGCTATCGGCCACTGCCAGCCATTTTGCTGAAAATTGCCAACATTGCATCGCGATATGTATATAATTTTTTTTCAATTTCAAGCTTTATGTAGAACTATTTTGTTACATATTTTATGTTTCCAACATTTTAACCAACACTGCTATGCTAAAAAATCAATGTATGTATACTTTGTGCATTGATAAATCAATGTGGAGTTACGATCGCTAGGAAGCTATAATGATCATCCACAATGTTCCTTACTTTTACAAAACTATTACTTTCACCACTATCAGAGTCAGTGCCGCTACTTTATTTATCTGTATAATCACGGAAATCTGAATCTGAATTGGCTATAAGGTCATCAACATAAGTAATTACCGGTTTTCTGACTCACAGAGTAATTAACGGAATTTACACAAAAATGTTCGTTTTTGGTTTTATAAATTATCAAACAAAAATTTTAAATCTCTTCGTTATTTTAGGCTAACTTTATAAAGAAACTTTCAGACAACACTGTCGATATCATAAAAGTCCTAAAGACCGTGAATTATGTTGTCAACGAATAATAAAATTCAGTTACAAAGCAACTGCTAGGAAAATCGCAACAAAGGGGTCTACGGCAGTCGACCATAGAAAACGCATAAACATGTCTATGGCAGTGAAAGAGTTAACATTATAGCTTGTGATTTGAAAAGAAAATTTAAAATGCTTCTTTTTAGCTGGCCTAAACTCTAAATCTTTCATGAACAACCAATTCACCTAAAACCTATTCAATATTCTATGGCGTGACAATAGCTACTCGCTTGTCTCGTAATAATGCTTACATAACTAATCATATTATTAGTGAACTTTAGATTTTGTTTTAAAAGAACTTCAAAAAATCAGAATAAAGGTTTCCAAATTACTGTAAGCTAGCTTAATTTAAAGAATGAATGTTCTTGGAGTCTAAATGTGCTGTTTTAGCAGGTTTTATGGCTGATTGTAGCTGATTAAATTATAAATTAAAAGCATTTTGAGAGGAAAAATCTACAAAGGCTTTTAAAACATCGAGATTCTCTTTCAATAGCATAACTCAATTTTCTAAAAAATTGGTCTAAAATGCAAAAGTGAAAGTGTACCCTTGAATAAAATCAATATATTTGACATTTGAATGTCAAAAAGTTAATAACTCCATTTTATTTTTTTAACTTCCTCATGAGCTCGAAACTGGTTGCTACAAGATATATGCAGGTTTTGCTATGAAAAACTTCTCTCATCATATTTTAGACTGTTTCAGCCCAAACACTTTACAAGCGCAATTTTAGCAATAAATTTAATCCATATTTTGCGTTTTCGAACAAAGCATCTATTTTCAACAATGAACAAGGACTTTATGACAGCTTCAACTTTCCTCTTCAAACTACATGTAGATTGTTTACTGGTCAATGTTCTGTCACTCTCAATTTCCTGTATCATTCATTTATAATTAAATCTGCAGTTTGTACTGATTTATGAAATTTGAAAAAATATATATGCTATTTTTTTACATACATATCACTTTTCACTTGTCGTTGCTCAAATGGATATACTCTAGTGCTTGTAATTCTCTAAAACCTTGGAGCTCAATGCTCCTTACTTCAGTAAAACTTGGGATCATACTACTATTATTAGTGGACTTTCTACGTGACTAAAGCCACATCACTGTATTTGATTGTTTACGTTAGCAACATGACGCCTGCTTTTTTAGCCGGGAGTTATAAACATTAAACTGACGAGTTAGTGCAAGGGCTCCTATTGGTTTGTTTGCTTTACAGCTCAGATTTCTCAGTGAATATTTGAATTCATTGTATCTAGCTGGTGTCGGCTAGCACCTATAGTTAATAAACTTTGGGCAAAATGTGTATTTTAGACCCTGCTTAAACAGAATACACATAAGCAGATTTTGTGTCAATCACAAAAAGTAGACAAAATTGGCCTGCTTCAAAACATGAAACAAAGGCAAAAAAATGCTGCCACCTAGCAACGTACCTGCAGTCTTCCCATGGACAAATCAGAATGTTATTCTCATAATAGAAGCCAGTGAGACATTCCAGGCAATGTACATGATTGCAGGTAAGTTGACGAGGGTTAGGTTGAGCCACTCCTTGTCTCAAACAGAAGCCACATTCTATTGCAGGTGGCACAATCTCATCCATGTTAGCCATGTTGAAAACTACAAATATAATTCCATATTCTATTTAGCTGCTTGATTTGTGTGTTACAGCGGCCAGTAACCACTCAAGAGGTTTGTGCTACTCGTTGCTAAAATAGCATCTCGCCACAGTGTAGCTTTTCTAAGAAGCTAAACGATTCTTGTTTTGAGCAGATAACTTGTATATATCGACATTTTATCATCCTGTAACTATTTGTCTTCAAGAACGTCATGAAATCAGTAATTCTGAGCAAAAGGAATGTACTTGAAGAATTGATAGATCAGAGGAAAAATAAAATGGTTCATTGATGTTGGAATCTATGTCTTTTACGAAACTCCTATCAGGAATCATAACTATAAACCGATGCAATACTCACGGTTCTTCTCAGTCAAACCCAGCTAGCACAGCACAAAATGAAAAGCTTCCTAATGTCTTTCAAATAATGAATTGAGCACAAAACAGTTTACCACTGATGAATGTTTTGGTACCATAGGGCTGATAAGGTCATGCAAGTAATATTTTTACTATACTGCAGACTGACAAGTGGGAAATCATACTGCAAATAAGGCAAATTTTGCTCGGCAGTATAGAAACAGTCAAAAAGGTATACCAATGTGAGCTATTACTAGGGTAGGTTATAATAACTATATAGGCCATTTATATATGTCACTATATTAAAGAAATCATGAATTGATTGGTCAATTCTTCTTCCTATTTTTTTGATGTTAAATAACCAGAAGTGCTTCTCATTATTAACTATTTATTCCTATTGCATTAGTAGCAGCAATGTTAGCTACTTTCTAGTGTTATAGAGAGAATATCTATAAAATACTGCTAGTCAAGTAAAACTTACTAGTTAATTATATAGTTAGCCTTATGGTTAGAACCTTAGGCTTAGCTTAACAGGTTAGGGTCTAATTATAGCCATCAATGTATTTGTGACTTCATCAGCTCTTTGCACAAAGAGAAAGTGAATAACCAAGCTAGGCAAAATACTGACAAGTATTTGTAATAATTGCAATAACAACCAGTTATTTAATTACACTGTTTTTAAAAAATACTTTTATTTAAAATGTAAATTGAAATAAAAAGATTTAAAAAATTATTCAATTACCAGTAGTTTAGCTGAGTTAACTTCTTCCTAGTATCACAAGAACACTCGAAATGCGCATACAAAATAAAACTGCTCCAGTAATGCCTTCCAGTTGTTCATTGGCTTAGCCCAGGGTTCGTAACCCTTCCAACTCTGTTACATCACAATAAATGTGAGCGTATAGTCTCCACGGGTCAATGCACAAAGGCTAAGCACAATAATCGCTAGAAGCAGAAACTTGACAGGCTGGTAATAATTTTCAAGCAACAGTATTTGTCGCTTCATAGTTTTGTAACTACACTAGTCTAGTACTAATATTAGTACACATATAATTCTAGCATGAAATCAAGCAAATGTTTATGCCTCATGACAACTAAAACAGTTTATTACGCCAAAGAACAGTTTGTTACAAGCAATTTTTAAGACTTTGATAAATGCACCTCAAATGTAGATTTAAACCAGTCACTTTTCAAAGCAGTTCTCATCACGATCTATAATAGAGTATCTCAGTGTTTTTTTAAATGAAGGTCTGCTAATTTTTGTTAGGTAGTTAGTTAATCAACTAATAATAATCTTTTAACATTGTTTCAATCCTTTAAGTTTCAGTATGGCCTTTTCCTATGACTCATCATAATGCTTCTAACCTGTCATATAACTCACCACCATAGTGCTAGCTTCATCTATGACTCATTACCGTTTTGCTAGCCTCATCACTGTAATTATACTAGTCAATGCACTCAATTATTGCAAAAGTTATAGTCTGTTATGACATTAATGACCTAGTGCCTACCTGAGCTATCCCTATATATTGCAGTGTTAGACTGAGCTCTCACACATTATGTCTGGGCTAGCCTGTACACGAACTCATCTGGCTAAAGTTAGTTTGTGCTCTTAATCACCACAGTAACATTACTTTGTCTTAATTGGTTAACAAAATGTTTGATTGTGCTTGTAGTCATGGTAGTGTTGGCCTGTGTTCCCTGTGTAGCTCCGGCTAAGGTGTGAATAGGCAAAAACAAGATTCCTTAGGTAGTGTAATCCGTTATGACCAGAATGAGATTGCTGAGTTCAAAACTGACTGCTGATAAATGGTTGAAATTTCAAGTTTTAAGTTTCCTTACTACTTGAATCTACTGGTTTATTGCTGAAAACATTTGTGGCTAAGTTTCATGATAATTTACTTTTATTCTAAATGTTTAATGAATAATACCTTTTAGGAAAAGATCAAACTATTAAAACTTGCTACCTCAATTGTATTAGCCAAGTGATTATCAGCTTTTTTATGACACTGTAGTGTTCTATTGCTATCATTTTGTATATGTTCTAATCTATAAACTATATGATTATCATGTAGATTGTTGGAATCACTTATTCAATAATTAAATAAAGATTATCACTGTTCAACTACAAGTTTATAGGCTGTCGGTAAGTCAAAGTTCTCTCTGTGTCAGTTTATAACTAGTGACTCAGAAATTTGATCAAATGATGTGGGTGACTAAAACTAACCACAGTAATTTTCTACCAACCAAACAAAAAACACCTATAGAGATGAACGGATGTATAATTGCAACTAATATACTGTTTAACTGCACTGAACTTAAAACCAATGAGAATGAGCCAGTTGCGATAAAATTCCTTGTCAAATAATTAAAGTGAATAGTATTGTAAGGTGGATACAGCGTAAAACTGTGCAATCAAAGTTAATGTATTGAAAAGAAAAATGTATAATATTAATATGCAAATAAATTATTTACTAGTTTTTTATATTTCAAAATTGTTTTAATAATTTTGAAATTCAAATTATTTAAATAATTCTATTTGAAATGGTTAGATCATTGAAGTCGCGCTGTAATTTGACTTACAAAACAATATCTGTGATAATTTTTTTATTCAAGTCGATTAATAAATGTGAGAACACACTGAAATTATAGTTTGATCAAAATAGTAAAAATTTAAATTTAGATTTCTGTAGAAACAGCTGTAACTATACAAATTTCATGGGAGTGTTGCCTCTAGTTCGCCTCAGTATAACAACAGTATTTTTATTGCAAACATTTAACTTAAAAAACTTTTAGATTTTCAGAATTATTAGCATTACACCAAAACTTCTACAAGCATCATGCTATATTATTACAACAAAAACACTATGCCATAACATCGTTCCATTTCTTTAAATTTTCAATACTTATTTTGGTTTTGGAGACATATTGTAACTAATTTACATTATTTAGTTTAGTCATTTTCTTTACTGTTTTATGTTGCCTTTCTATTATATTTTGGTAAAAGTCAAATAAGGACTGTCACATTATTTTGAATCTCTAAAATCTGTCAAATCAGCAGTATCAGTCATATCAGTTTCATCTGTATATATGTTCCAGCATTCACCATTTTTAATAGTTTATAACAGAGCCCTGTTTTGGAACCAGGCAGATTGGTGGTAGTGTCAATCAGAGTTGGAAACCTTAGACATGTGCACTAATACAGTTGTGCTCCATAGTTTGCAGTATGTATTATCAACATTAAATATAAATTACCTTATGCAAGACTCTGAATCAGACTCTACCCAATAACATGACAGAACTCTTGGCTTGTTTTTTGCTTTTTGATTCATTACAAAATAAGTTATCCACCCTTTTCCTTCTTTTGCTTTGTTAAAGTGAAATTAAATCGTGTTGTTCATTTTGTTAGATTTTTGGAATTATTTTCATATTTAGATTTTATTTCAAGCTGTTGAAAATT
Source organism: Watersipora subatra (assembly GCF_963576615.1). Lineage (NCBI taxonomy): Eukaryota > Metazoa > Bryozoa > Gymnolaemata > Cheilostomatida > Watersiporidae > Watersipora > Watersipora subatra. The sequence continues at coordinate 13,287,225 of NC_088712.1, forward strand.
TTAGAATAATTAGTAAAATTAAAGTTGTCAAGTGCTTGTTCCAACTTTCCAATTAGATGGGCATGGAGCCCTTTAAACTACCCAAGTAGTTTTGCTTAGCTTAATTTTTTTGCAATAATAAGTTCTTAACATTTTGTGATGTCCTGTTTTATTGCTCAAACTGAGTACAGATAAATAGTTTGCAATATAAGTAAAAAAGGAGTGTCAACGCTAAAATTTGAGACCAAAGCTTCTAGAAGTGCTCAAGATCAGAACAAATAATTGAAAATTAGGAACAGATTTAAACTAATTTGAAACTACACAGAGTGCTGGCTTGGTAAGCTTCTTAATAGTTTAACTACTTATAAACAAAATACAGTAAGTTGATTATCTAAAAACTATTATATCTGCTCACATGGGCACGTGGTTAAATAATTGTGACAGCTATCACTAGTAATATTTGACAAGAATCCTTTGTGTTCTGTAATGTTAGAGAGGAGTATTCATTTTATTCAGTGTAATTTTGGTTAGTGGTCCAGGTGCTATTTTTATCTAGATCAACCAGCCAGTGTGTCAACCATTTTACAGGTAAGGTTGTAACTGGAGCAAAATATGATTGAATCTCTAGTCAGTTCTTTAACAATTACTGTAAATAACCATAATAAAATGTTTCCAAACAATCAGGACACAGCAGGGTATGGCCTGTGTATGAAATATAGTACTGGTAGTAAAAGGCTGACTTTCAAATCTAATCATTGCGTTTGGTTATATATCTGGTATGAATTATGTTAATTTCCTATAAGCTGAAGAGAATGGGACTAGCGGATGTGAAATAAATGTGATTGACTGAAGCTTTTCTACTGATTTCAAGACACCGTATACTATTGTTCATGACTGTAACGACACTGACGATTTAGAATATTTTCAACTCGAGATTAACTTTTGGGGCAAGGGTGAGATTTAAATGGTATCATTTTCACCCTGATGTATATTTAATGCTTAAATCAAGTGGCTATATATGAATTACTGTATATATATAGGCCTATTAGAATATATAATGCTAACAAAATTATGTTTTTATACTGAGAGTTTTGAATAATGATACTGTCAGATATTCTCTTCCTATTCCGATTTGGCTAAAGTTTTGTTGTGCTTATCTGACAAGGTGTGGAACATGTTTGCATTATTCATGAATAGATAGTATGTTTTTGCTTTCTGCGAAAATCTAGCACACTTTTGACTGTCTACAAGCTCTATCAGAGTGAAAATTATTTTCTAGTTTATTTTAAATAGTAACAGATCATAGAAGATGTACCATTAAGATTACCTAATATATATTTATAAGGGCAAGTTTTTCAAAAGTTGACTTATTTTGTTAAATTAGTTGGAGGTTGGAGCAAATGATTCCTTAAAAACACATGTTAGTTGGCTTAATTAGTTTTACATTTTAAACACTAGTAATATTTTTAGCAGTACTGTAAGTAACATGAACACAAACTAAACTTACATTACATTTTTAAATGATTCCTGGCCTGATAGTCTCAGAGTCTCAGTCACGCTTTCGTGCAAGAAGTTTCGGATTCCAATTCTAGTCAAGCCGGATTTCAATATGTTTTTGTTGTTAAGTAAACACCGCCAACCAGTCAGAATTGGTCTGCACTGTACAGATAACTGATCAATTAAGAATTGATAGCCTAAGGAGGGCACATTGACTAAATTATTATTCTTACAAGAGTTATAGGAGAGGGTCAAATTGTCTCAGAGGGCCTTCTTCCATATTTCAGTGTACAATGGCCTAAATTAAACATTTTGGATGTTTAACTATACAAAGATTGTAGCACGCTGTAATTATTTACATTAAACTAAGCAAAATTTTGATAAATTGATTGAATAAGAAATAAGAATCTGTTTGTTAGATCTATTTATTATTGAATTATTAAATTGATTGTGAAAGTTGGGTGTAAAATGCACTCCTTAATAGCTCCATATTCACTCATTTCAGAGTCGTTCCCTTTCAGTAGCAATTGAGTTAAATTAAACTTGGCTATGACTACTATGAAATTACATTGATGTTACTGAACTATTGTACCAACCTTTCATACTAAGGGTCTATGAGCCTATTGATTCACACAAGCAGTTTTGACTGGTATAATTCTTGGAAAAATGAGCTCTTGATTTTCTGTGAAGGCATGTTTTTTCGCTTCAGCTGAGTACAGTTTAATAGCTAGCGTTACCTTACAACCTGTTACTTTTGTATGTAATGATTTCTGTGATATATTTTGCTTTGTATTGAAACAAGTTTAAACTAACTTAACTTATATACCTTTTTAATAAACTATTTTGCGTTTTTACTAACCTCACCTCTGTCTGTCAAAAAACTGAAATATTACACAGCTTGAGGAGTTAAATATTACAAAATATTCTGGTACAGAGACGAGTATCTGCTAAAGTTCACTTTGTATATATGCTAGTCTGTTTATCAGTCAAATTGGGCATTTGTAGAGGTTTGACTGTATACAAATTGTAATTAGAAGGCTTTTTAATGCTAACAAAAAAGCCTAAACACCACAGAGTAATACAAAGAGCATCTCTTGCTTTCAGACTTACTTGCTACTGTTTGCACCTAATGACGTGCAATTATGTTTAATCAAAAGTTCATTAGACCTAAAATGTTGTTACATTAACCTATATATTGTCTACAAATAGTAGGTGATACACAATTCAGTACGTTTGAGACATTTTGGTTCTGATTACATAATCTTTAAAATTTGCCGATAAAAAGAGGTAGTATATTGTACAGTACTGAGAAACGTGCAAAGGTTTTCTCAAAAGCCACATCTCCAGATGTTCAAAAACCTCGCCATGTTTTCACGTCTCTATAGTCCTACGTTGTTTTCATGCAAAATTAGTTTACATCTGCTAAAGCTGTTTCAATTGATTACTGCTTCTTTCACAAGGTGAAAACTGGGTATTGCTGAAAGTATTATGTAAGAGATCACTCATAGTTTACAGATATGCATAGACCTAATGACATGCTTATTCCGCACACAGTCCCACAATTGTTCTACAATAAGCATTTTTCAATATTTTACGAGTTAAAAACTTTAGAGTATGCATAAAAATCCAAAGTAGCTAGAAAGCAATTCAAAATTAATTTGCGTTAAAAGTCAATAAATTGTGATGCATATTAAAAAAAATTTTTTTTAGAATGTCATGATACTGCATCGTTTACATTATTGTAAGAATAAACAGTAAGAAATTTTTTGATTCAACGCAGGTCGTTTGTGAAGTGTTCCATAGCAAAGGTAACGTTAGAAAAAGCATTTGTCATTTCTTCCTCTTCTATCTCAAGTTTTTTAAAAACTTGATTCTTTCAATCTGTGAATCTTCTGTTCATTTCAAGATAACTATATTTGTTTAGTTACCGGTTTTGTATTAATAAATCTGAGTATTTACATAGTACATGTTCCTTATCTAATTTGAATTGAAATTGATCAGAGCAAAATAATCAATTGGCTCTGTCTCAGGATGTTGCGGTATCGAATTATTTTAAGTGCAGCTCAGTTTGCTCACAAAACAACACAGCGAAAATAGCAAACTTAGCCCTATAAACCAATGAACACCATGTATCGCTAGTATTTAAGGATTTTAAAGTACTAAGGCACCTATATATTTGATAAGCAACAAATGATGCTTATTGATGAAACTAAAACTGCATGTAAACAACAAATAGTGAAGATTGTTTCAATGCTCCAAAATATTACTCTAATAAGGTTGTCATGAGTTGTCTTGGTATAGAATACTTCTAGGTGCAACCTAGTCTCCTACCAGACACACTTCTCAAAAATACTATGCATAAAACTGAGCTCACACCAGCCAATTTTATGCCATTTACCTTGAAAAGTTGCCAACTGACCGAAAATCGAATCATTGAAAAGAGCAAGCAAGCTCAAGATTGAGCTTGTCAAAGGAAAATTTTTATCCGGCTGCGCTGGATTGATAGACGATACGAAGCCAATTTTCAGGTTGGGTAGCCAACATATTCTTTTTTTGAAATGAATGTTTTGCTGTGATTCAAAGTGAATACCACATTTATTTTCAAATTTTTGTACACTTTTTGTCATGAGTTTTAAATGCAATAAGCACCGTAAACCGGGAGAGCACCCTGAATGGTATCAACTGAATTATTGTTTGTGTTCAATCATCATAACAACGACATGATAATTAAAGCATCCGATTCAATTATTATGCCTTTACTATAATAATTGGTGCATTTGCTGTTAGCGAAAGATTGGGTAACGGTGCATCTTAGGTCGGTACATTGTGCATAAAACGCATTTGAGTGGTATACGCATTGTAAACTATTAATGTTATTAAACATATTAATGTGTAATAACAATAGTAATAAAAATTTTTTATTGTTATTCAATATTATATTTATATTTGTAGTCTGGTAATAAAACGGGTCTAAAACATTACACAAAGTATTCTATTTATTTTCTATTGAGCATTGTATTTGTGTTGTGATGATAATGTATGCGGCTTGTATTCGCAATGTTTGTGCACAGCAAATGCCTTGTATGTGCGTTGCACACACATTGTATGCGTGTTGCACAGACCTAAGATGCACCGTTATCAGATATTGTCTTCCTTATGCATGTACTAACAAAAAACTTCAGAAGAAACTTCAAAAATGGCTCAATACAAATATATCGGCTAAAGTTATCTGGCCTGTGAAAAAATTGATAAAAAAGCATACTCCCAGTCTAAACTCTTGCTGGTGTAAAAAAAAACAAATAGGGCCAATAACTCCAATAAAATTTTTCAGAGATCGGCCACAAAAATTTGGTTTGCAAGTATGCTGAGATGAACGCATGGCAAGTCATGTGTAACTTAGCCTCCTTTGGTCCCACTCACACTTTAATGTCTTTGCTTTGTTGGTAAATTGAATTGGTAATATTGTTTGTTAACTAATAAATTTTCTCACTGTAACTGCTAATCATTAATGACGGATATAAGACAAGTAATACATGGTGAATCACTATTTTAAAAAAATGGCTTTAAATTCTTTTAAGATCACATTAAGAATCATTAATCAACTTGTCTTATGATATACTGAGAACAAAATTAGATATTGAGGTTCTCTTTCATTTCTTCCTCCTCACATAAATTGGTGTTTTTTGTTTGTTTTGGAACTGTTCTTTCTTTTAAAATCCTTACAAAAACTCAATATCATAAAATTGCAGTTTTTAGTAGTGATCAATGTTTTAAGGCTAGGGAACTTATATAGATAATGGCAAATGAAGTTTGCTACCATTTTGAGCTAAAAGGCACAAATGCAAATAACATTTTTAAAAATTGCTGACTATATAGCAACCAAATATTATTCTATTAGAAGTTGTCTATTCTTGTTCTAGAGATGATCCACTCGCTGTTCACTCTGTGAATGAGAATACTAGCTACATACGATTTTCTATTTTACAATCTTGTTAAGTTAAACAATTGCTACTGTTTTTATTGGAGGGCCTGAGTCACACTATAAATTGATTTTAGCAGAGTATCAATATCTCCACTACCTGACCGAACGGCTTTATATGTTTATCCACGATATTGATATAGAAGTCAAATGACATAAAAGCTTGATGAAGCTTCCTCAACTGTAAAGTTCCAGAATATTAATACATTGGAGGTTGTCACCACCTGTGCTAGAGATTGTCACATTTGTCATTCTCTCTGCGAATGAGAACACAGGTTAGTAGATTTACAGACAATTCACTAGTTGACAATGGTTTAAAAAAGCATGTGCTATACTATTTTTGAAAGAGAGCAGGTTTCACAGTGAAAATTCAGTCAAGAAATCTGTAAAATCTTTATTCTGACTATCTACTCGATGTGCTCATGCTGTACGTTATCTACTGTTTCATGAGTTTTTGAGCAATCCGATAAACTTGCAAAAAATACTTAAAAGCAATAGCTTCAGGATTTTCAGAAACGTGTTATGTTTTTAGACTAAAGTACATGTAGTTCAGCGCTGTCTTCATTCAAAACGGTTTGCGCCAGCTGAAACGGTTTTAATGGATACATCCATTGTTTTTTGATAAGAAATCCATGGTGTATATTAAACATAGACAAATAGGGTATGTAGAATATGACTTCAATGTACAGATATGCTAATAACTGAACAAATTTTTATTGCGTACACATTTCTACAATAATTTAACCACAACTATTTTGCAACATCAATATTTTGCAAAACAAATAGTCAACAATGCCAGCGGATCATGCTAATGCCTGACCAATACAAACACATGTTCTAGGTTAATAGATCTCAAGTCATTGATTGAGTTTGCTTTTTTCATCCTTAGTTGTAGTAGAATTATTATCTGAAAAATCGTATCGCTTTCCACGTTGCTTTCTAAATATGATTATGTTTCAATACATATATTGTTGTTGATAATAAAAATGCTAACAGAATCACAACGGTTAAATTATCACCTGCAGTGGCGTGGCCCTAGGACTATATGTATATTGCACTTTTGCGAGATCACGCAATACTTGAAATTAATTAGCTTCAGTTGTGCCCCTCAACATCACCATAAAAAGATAGGGCTAGTGCATAATATCATCGGGAAAACATAGTATGGTGCCTAGATCTGAGCTATTTATTATATAAATAATATGTACAAAGAGTGCTAATGACACTGATGCCGATGTCATCTCCATTGGTTCTATGGAGTTATCCTACCCTTGCCTGCCACTGGCGTCATTATTATGGTTGATAAATAAACGATAAGAGCACACAACACCACATATGAAAATTTGGACGTCATAATTGGCGAGCCTATTTCATTGAACATTTGTGTGGTAGAGCACTGGGGAAACCCTATAAACACCAACCAACCGTATCACCATGTCAAATAATGGCACATTTGAAAGCAAAGATATTGAAGAACCTGAATAAGCTGGAACAGCATTGATATACATGTACTTGCTGTGCTTTAAAGATTTTGCTGGTGTGGGTAGGATGTAAGGTAGGGTGGTGTTCATGTGAGTAGGAATGTTTGATGTTTCCATTCAATGACCTGCATGTACGTTTTATTTGATTTGACAAGCTTTTAGGTTCCAAATGTAGGTGATATGATATTCAGTACTTGTTAGACACTCCGATTCTGTAATCTGGAAAATATTAGACAAATTGGGGTATTTTTTGTACTGTACCGATAAAAATGAGAACCATTGTTAACAGCCCTAGTTTCAGATCTTCAAAAAAGTTGCCATGTTTTCAGGCTACAACAGTCTTACGCTATATTTATATTTCCAAGTAGGTTTACATCTACTACAACACTTTTATTTGATTTTTCGTAAGATCTTTGTACAACGCAAAATTGTGCATTGGTGAAAGTATCACATAGGAGATAATCGTAGTTTAGAGATATGCATACGCCTAAAGAAATGTTTATTTTGTAAGTAATTCAACAATTATTCACCAATAGTTATTTTGCAAAGTTTTTCAATGAACACATCTAAAGCACACCTAGAAAATCCGTTGAAGCTAAAAATCATTTCAATAGTAATTTGCATAATAAGTCAGTTACTTATGATAAATATTTAAAAAGTTTAATATGAATTTTTAAATTTTTTAATAGTAAATTGTTTGCATGATTGATGCATGTGATTGACTAATGGTAAGAATGATGTTTGAATCAATGCGGATCATTTGCTTTGCATCCATTGTAGAGCTAAGAATAGTATTAACATTTGTCAATTACTCTTTTTGTTCGACCAAAACTTAGTTCTCTCAAAGAGTCAATTTACTAATAGTTTAAAAAAAATTTACTTAGTTGCTTTTGAACAAATAAATCTGAGTATTTACATATGTCATATCTAAGTCTAATTGCATTTGATCAGATCAAGATAGTCCTGCAGCTCTGTCACAGGTTGATTCGACATTGCATACTTTTAAGTGCAGCTCGGTTCCCTTAGTATGTCAAAATGACATACTAAGTGTATTTAGTAAAAATTCCTTGACTGTATAGCTCCAGAATATTACACTATAGAAATTTATCAGGAGCCTTCTTGATAGAACAAACTTTTAATTGTGACTTATTCCCTAAGAGAGACGCATTTTTAAAATATCAAACTTAGAACTGCGTTCACGCCAGCTGATTTCATGCTGATTGTAAAGACGGTTTGCTCAATGACAAATAATCAAATGTGGGAAAAGAGCAAACAAACCCGAGAACAAATTAATCCAAAGAAAAAATCTACTCGGGTGATATCTGATCGCTGAACAATTCTAGGCAGATTGACAATTTGAGTAGACAATGAATTCATTCTTTCATTGGCTACCATTATGCTACTCATTGTCACTCAAATTGAAGTCATACTTTTTTGCATTTTGTTTATGCTTTTTGTCATTCGCTTCAAATGCGAGTAGCACCCTGAATGATGCTATCAACAAAATTATTTATTAAAATCAATTATCAAAGCAACGGCATGAAAATTAAAACAAATGCTTCAATTATAGCTATAATTATAATTGACTAAATTGATGTTAGCTAAAGGTTGTCTTCCCTCAAGTTATTCAATTACATCATCCTATGCATCATTAGTGATGAGCTGGGTAGTGAAAAATATTTAGTAAACATGCTAAAAATATCTGTGAAGAACTTAGGAAGGAACTGTCAACAAAATGTAAGTATAGGCCTAATTAAAAGTGTCAGCTAAATTTATCTGGCTCTGCAAATAAACTTGAAAAAAGTCTTGCATTTAAAGTACAAACTCATGCTGATGTAAAATAAAATATTGAACTAATAACTCTAAAAAATCGACTGGAGATTGGACTCCACAGGTCAGTTTTGAAAATGGCTGCTATAAATGCATGTTAACTAATATGTGACCTAGTTTCTTTTAGTGCTACTCACTGTCTGATGTCTTCGTTTTAATTCCAAGCTGAAACTGTAATATCGTTTATTAACTAATAGATGTTCTCACTTTAAACTGCTAATCATTTATGGCAGACATAAAACCAATTAAACATTATTAATCACTATTTTAAAACATTTGTTTTAATATATTTGAAGTTCTCTTTAATTGTCACTAATAAACTAGCTGTACATTGACTGTCATAACTGAACTAGATCGTATTTCCATCTCCTTCTATTGCCTATTCACATATGTTGATGCTTTTTGTCTCGGAAATTTTTTTTAGTATTGAACAATGTTTGAGGGTGAGGGCACACATATAGTTGATAAAAAGGAAGCTGGCCTACATAATGAGTTAAATAGCAGAAATTCGAAATAAAATTTGGATAGATTTAGCTTGACTATATAGCAAAGAAACATCCTTCTATTAAATAATGTCTCATCCCTTGCTAGAGATTTTTACTCGCCGTTCACTTTTTGAATGAGAATACAAGCTCCAGACAAATTTATAGTAAACAATCTTCTTAAGGTAAAAAGTTCTACTACTTTCTATTGGAAAGAATGTGTCAAACTAGAAATCAATTCAGGCAAAGTATCAATATCTCAACTAATTATTTACAAAAAGGCTTCATACATTTATCCACAATAATTGTTATAGAGGTCAAATGACATAAAAGCGACCTAGTGGTATTTAAGGTTCCTTAACCGTTTCACCCTAAATAATTAATTCATGAAAAGTTGTCCCTACCGGTGCTGAAGTCTCGCACTTGCCATTCACTCTGTGTATTACAACACAAACTTGTTATTTTACAAACAACATACTAGTTGACACTTGTTTAATAAAAAGTGTGGGCTACTACTTTTAAGAGAGAGCAGAGTACAGACTGTAGAATCAGTCGGCAATCTGTCAATTCTTTCTATTGAATATCTACTCGAAGCGAGTTCTTATGCTGAACATTCGCTAATGTTTCATTCAATAATTATTTATGTCTGCTCCCACCTGTTGTTACGGAAGGTTCTCCATATGTTGACTGTTACTTTGACCTTCATAATTCAAATAACTAATAAACAGCTGCAAAAGTCGACAATGAATGTCAACTACTTTTTAAGGAGGCAACGATGTACTTTCCTGTTTCCCCATTATGACAAAACTCTCACTCGCATGCTGAACTTATCTTTACATGAATCCATAATAAACTCTATCGTAGTTTTCTATACCTAGCTTAAGTAATATCCTTTATGTTTACTGACTACTAGTTCTTGTTCAAAAAAAATTATTAGGACTTGTCAGTCTTATAAATATAAATAGTCTGAAAGTCTATAAATTGGAGTTGTTCACTTTTTTAACAATAGTGTTTTAAGTTTTTTTTGGTTAATTGTCAGTTGATGGGTACATAATTGCTCTGCAGTCTTTTGTGCATATGTCATTGTGACAAAGTGTATTTATTGTTTATGCACCTGATGCATAATTGGAGTATTTTTTAAGCAAGAAGGTTTAAAAAAAGTAACAGAATCATCAGCTGTTCTAATTGATACTTTCGCTAATTGATAATTAGTCATTTGTTGAAACACGAAGATGTTTTAACTTGAAAAATTATATTTTTAGTATGTTTGTCAAAGACTTCCATCAATAAAATGATAATAATCATAAAACTAATTGACCAATATAGATGCAATAGTTTTAAACAAATATTAGAGCGGGGAATACTGATAATTAGAATTTTACACAAAAAGCTTCATAACCTTATCATAGTGCAGTAATTAAGTTTGTTCTAAAATTTTACCGGTTTGATAATGACTTACTAATTCTTGAGAATTCAAGTAACATATGCAAATTAACCTTTCGCATACTAATCTCTATGAACGTTTGAATAAGAGCATGATCTCAGCGTACTGATCTCATAAACTCCCAGCAGAATTCAGTCTTCGATCAACCTCTTTCAAATTTGTTTAATTTGTTTAAAACATAGCATTAAAATATATAATTATTACCTTGAGCAATTACGATAGGCTTTGTACTATTATTTTTCAGGCTATAAATAATGCCTATTATGCATGTGAAAAGAGTACAGCTGGCAAATATTTTATCTTTATTCATGGAAAGCTATTCAACATGGAAGCACGCGATTGTTTGAGCTTTTCACACAAAAAATTCATTCAGAGGATGACATTGGTTTGGAAATGAAGAGAAAGATTTCAGGTCTGAATAAAATAGAGAAGACAATGGAAGTGAAAAACAAGATCAACAAAGTGAATTGGATTGTGAAAGCGAGTGTGAAACAGCTGCCCTTTACAGGGCACCGTTTGATCAAGTAGTTCAGTTCTCATATTTTTTTTCAATCTAGCAGTACATAAGTTGCTGTTTCTGCTCGTAATAAATGTTGCTTCATATCTTTTGCTGCTTCACCAAATGTCTCGATACAGCTTCACATCTCAATTCTTCTCGTACACAACCAGTCTTTGTTTGCTGTAAACTGCAGCAAACACAAATATTTTCTATGAGTTTATATGCAATTGTTACATAAGTCTAAAGCTTGACTAAATGCATAAAAATCTGATAGCAAAAAACAACTACAAGTATTTAAAACTCAAGCTGTCAAGTCTTCACAAGCTTGCTGTAGTGGAAATTGTCAGCATGAAGAACGGTTTCTCAGTGTTGTGTTCTTACTGTAATGTTCTTTATTCCAGTACTGGGTTTACAATGAATTGCTAAAAGACATCTCAAGCATATATGTATAGAGAGCTGTTATAGCAAAAGTCTTATCCTTGAATTATACATTAAGCAAGTAAAAGTAACATGTAATTATTCCATAAATAACCAGCTATGTATAATACTATAATGACAGTCAATTTCATTCACGATGTAATGCATTGATTGCTCATTGTAATGTCCCAACACTCAGCTTTACAACACATAATCATTTGTAGCATCATGCCAATTTGCATGTTAGTTATAGCAGAGTTTGAGCAGTCATGTCGGACGACCTTGCACTGGTCATCGACATGGCTTTATGAGCAGTTTAAAGATGTGCACCTGCGATACATGGGAGGTCTTAACTCTATTTTCAATGCTCATAGAACACCAATTTCTCTGTCACACTTACGAAAACGTATCAATTCTTGCAATTCCTTTTTATAAATTGTTTTCATCATTTTTTGCTTCTCAAAATGTATTATTTTTTTATATTCAAAAATAAAAGATTCATTTCTTCAACAAATCAAGATTTTTGCTGAAATCTTCACAAGAAGTTTGCATGGAACAAACGGCTGCCTTTAAAGCATTTTCTAAGCTTTCCAATGCATATTTATTTATAGCTTCATTCCAATTTTCATGTAAATTATAGCCAAGTTTCAGCTAATACGATAGGCGTCCACTTTGCAGTACTCATTGGGGTCACGCAATTAGCATTTCGGTGGATGCGCCCGGAATGCATCGGAGCTCATAACTCTACTTTCAATGCACTCAGAGGAATAATGATTTTTGCAAAATTGTAGTCAGTCTGTGAATCCATACAGGTGTTCTTTATACAACATTGCCAATTAGTAATGGAAAGTATCATATTAAAATAAATTAAAAATTAAAACATATTAAAAATTGTTGCCATTTACAAGTCAACCTTAACAATATACATTATTTGCAGGTAACTTATCTCTTCATTTACTCCTAAACTTGATCAGAGCAAATATACCTAAATGTGTCGGTAATCAAAATGATGACATAGTAGGTTATGTCATTATGGTACTCAAAATAAATTTAGGAACAATTGAACTTCCAACAGACAAGCAAATATATGTTACATTTTATAGAGATATTAGTAGCATTAGGACTTTCTGGCAACAAATTGATCCAGAGTTACTTTGCCTCTTACGAAAATACAGTAGACGCTTCTGTAGTGTTTACTTACTGTGAGGTAAATTACAGATAACGTAAAGAACTTACATGTATATGAAGTTTTTGCTCCCTACTATGCAAAAAACTTCTATATAACTTAAAATTTGAGGTCGGATCAGTTCTCAAATTTGATATGAATGTTAGTATGTCTCGCTGCACTTGCTAATTACCCAAAAGAACATAGTCGTGCATTTAGCGTTATATTCATTATTTACAGCTTTCGCAACACTCTAGTTCATTGTAAAACATCGTTAAATGTGTTGATAAAAAAGAAAATGATAGCTGTGCAATTATTAATTAATAAAAAGACAATGATTTAGTACAGATGTTACAGCGTCGATATACCAGTCTGAATATCACAGGTTGGAGTATCGTCAAATGTTGTATTTTATCCTTACCTTAATTCCTGGATACAGACAGACGACGAGCGGGTAGAACTGTTTTTGCAGTAAAAACATTTTGTGGTTTTGTTTTATTGTTGTCATACAAATATTTGTTATTATTTTTACTTGGCAGAATAGTCTTTGCTGTTTAGAAAAAAAATAATCGAGTCATTTTAATTGAATGTCGAAAATGTGCAGTCCCTATCAACTTGTTTTAAAATTACTTCGATCATGGTGTATAAAACCAGTAAGATTGATCATAAAAAATCCGAAAAGTTAAAATAAAAGAGTTAAGTCAGATATTTCCCTTTTGCCTGGCCATAGTGGTCAATTTGGAAAGATCTGGAAAAAGATAAAGAAATTAACCTGTGATTTACTGTTCTTATAACTTAAATTCCTGTCACCGTAAATGTTCCTGAACAAATTTTTTATTTTTTAGGAGCCTTTACTGTACTTGTGTGTAACTGCGAGTGGGTCTTTCTGAGAAGGATTTTATCTAATGGCTAATATTGGAGTAATAATATAATAATAATTTTTAATAATATAATAGTTAATAGCTAACGTATTACTAACTTCAATAATTTTGTGAGTTATAGTTTAGAATGCAGTCTGAATTAATATTTACTTTAACAGCTGAATATGTCTAAACAGCCACTATGAAACTGAGACAAACAGTTTTAGTGCAGCCTCATAACCTCCAAATGATGACTTCTAGGTTATTACGAAAATATTTGTAGCTATTCTACAGTGTGATGAACAATATTAGCATAAGCCCACAGCCCGAAAAGATGACTTTCGGTTATAATAACAGCCTACCTATTGATCCTTTGTAATTGAGACAATCAATTATCATAGGTCATTAACTCGACGTAGTGATATGATGACTATGCAAGCTTTAGAAAAAATCACAACCATCTGAGACAATCAGACTTTCTTAGTGGAAGGACTCCTACACAGTGACAAGCTGTGGTAGAATCAATCCCAAATATGTGTATATTATTAAAATACCTACAATACAACCAAATGAACCAGATGATGGTATAAGTAATGGTTTCTTTTATTTTATTTACACCCTTTATTTACATTCCTTCCACAAGAAATGGGTGACTGAAGCAAGAGCATAAAGTAGAATATAGTTATAGAATATAGAAGTATAGAGAAAAGCATTCTAAAATACTTTTACACGCTGATTTATATCTTCCTAGCATAAAGCCTAGGGCAAATCAGTTTTCAAAAAGCACCAAATTGGTGAATACAAAAACCAATTACACCTGATCCAAGTAGATTGCTAAGTTGTTGTTGTTGTTAATTGGTACCAGCGGCTGAGGTAGACATATTTCACTGACCATTGTCCTGGAATGCAAGTGTGAATCATAATTTGCCAATCAATATTCTATCGGGTACCTTGGCAGGAAAGAAACAAAGTCTACAGCCAAACAGCCAAAACAAAATGGTCATACTACCCAAGGCAGGTCATGTACATGCGATACATAAATACATCAGATTTTAACTTAATTTTTTAGAACTCTTTACTAAACCAATCAAGTTGAAGCTTCAATTTCACATTTGACAGGTGGACAGAATTAGGTAGTATATTCGTTATGAAGGATATCACGAATGATGTCTTTGATGAATATCAAATTCAAGGAACTATGATCTACTTTATAAACGAAAACCGTTGTCTATCTGTCTGTGTATGCGTCCGCCTTTTAGAGTACCATACTTTTCGAACTATTACCCGCTACTAGGTACCTAGGGCGCATTAACAGGAATCGACGGTTAGTACACGCCTCTATACATAACCTATTCATCGGTTGCCGTTTTCACACAAAAATGACGTAATAATTACAGCTCTATGGCTTTCTTTTAGCTTCATGACACGCGATGCCTTTTTGTCTTTGGCGTATTAAGGCTAATTTGTTTTCGCCAAAACGATATCGACAATAGTAGATATTAGAATTAGGCGATTAAATTTTATTAACTATATGAACCACTATGCCGTCTTTGTGTACCTCTATTTCTTACTTCGATTGCTAAATTGATGTTAAGGTCACTACTTTTCACGTGGACCATTGTATTATCTTAAGTAAGAATAGCGTCTAGATTCTCTCAGACAAAAACACTACAATATTTTATTTTTACATAATGTATCGTCGTACCAGTATCAATGTATTTAGAGTTTTGATGAATAGCTGTTGGTGGAACAGTAACTTTTTTAAAAAACACTTTTATGCAAGAATTGTTATTATTAATTCAACGCATTAACAAATTTTATTTTGTATTCTCAGTTTGTATTAATTGTATCATTACCGAATCATCTCATAATGTAATTGCAGCAAAACAAACTCAACTTAGCTATTACTTGATAATTATTTCACTGTTTCATCTAAACCCTTTATAGTCATTTTATTTTTAAAATTTAGTTGACCTGCACAAAACATTTTTCTCATGATATGAAGTGTAAAAGTTGTTTGACAAAGTAAGTTTGAAAACCTTTCCAGTTGTTTTAGGTTTTGTTTTTTACATGTTGTTATATGTTAAATACAAATCAATTTTCTGCTCAGTTTTTTTGTTACCCGGGCAACACTGGGTTGTACAGCTAGATACTGGTATTAGCTTACACATCGTTCCTTTTAACGATAACCAGTTAATTTTTCGTAATTAATTTCTCATTTTACAACAAAAATTACTGTAAGATTTATCGTGTAAGATTGCAAGTATCAGTTACTCTCCAATCTCTTATATTTACATACTTTGAGAAACATAAATATAGACTTATAAATTTAACCTTTTGACTCCCGTTCCCGTAATCTTACGGGCTGAGAGCGCAGTCTCAGCGTACCAAACCCGTAATTGCCCGTCAGATCTGAGTCTTCGATACGTATTTTTTAAATTCATTTATTTATTTTAAAAACGGCACTAAAATTTTTAATTAATATCTTTAGGAGTTTTAAAAGATATCACACTACTATTTTGAGGCAGTAATGAGTCCATTATACGCATGTGCAAAAAGAACACGTTGCTAAAAGTTGATCGTTCTTTTTGGAAAGCTTATCATCATGAACGGACGCGATATTTCAAGCGCTGCTAAAAAGATTCGTTTACAGGAAGATATCGACTGGTATGAAAGTGAAGCAGAGGATTTCAGTGCAGAAGAATATGAAGAAGAAGATGAACGTGAAAAAGAAATTCGACAGAGTGAATCGGAGTACGAAAGTGAGAGTGAAACGGCCGGCGTTGAAGGAGGGAGTCATGACGGATTTCAGAGAGGAGCCGATTTAAAACCCAAAGAATTTCATTTTGATGACAGCTTGGCAGGTGTAAGAAGCCGAATTCCTGGTCAGATAAGTATTTTTGGCTATTTAAAGCTGTTTATTACATCGGCCATCATGAATATTATAGTTAATGAAACAAATAGATATGGCCTTCAAAAACATGGCGATGCCTGGCAGCTTGTCGATGAAAAAGATATTTGGCGAATTTTTGGTTTAGTTTTGCTTATGGGTATTGTTAAAAAGCCTACTCTGTCGTCTTACTGGTCTACTGATCCTTTGTTATCTACGCCAGTGTTTAGTAAAATGATTTCAAGAAACAGGTTTCTAATGGTTTTAGGCAGTTTGCATTTCACTGACAATTCGGAAAACCCTGCTGGCAATAAATTGTTCAAATTAGGAAGTGTTTTTGCCATGATATGTGACCGGTTATCTTCTGTTTTGCTGCCTGGTAAATTTATATCTATAGATGAAAGCTTGCTGGCTTGGAAAGGGCGACTCAGCTTCAGACAGTATATTCCATCTAAAAGATCTAGATTTGGAATAAAGCTGTTTGCTCTCTGCGATGCTGTCTCTGGCTATGTGCACAAGCTGTCTGTGTACATTGGTGATGAGCAGGAGCAAGCCGAAGGAACTGGTAGAGGAGTCACTCACAACATAGTCATGAAATTAATGAGTGGTTTACTAAATTTAGGTCATTGTTTATTTATGGATAATTTTTATAATTCGCCAGAGTTAGCAGCTGAACTTGTAAAAAATAATACTCATGTTTGTGGAACTTTGCGTCCAAACAGAAAAGGTGTCCCCAAAGATTTGAAAATGTATAATGGAAAATTAATTAAAAAAGGTCAGACAACAAGCTTTTCTAATGGGGAAAGTATGGTTGGCTGTTGGAGAGATAAAAAATATATTTCTGTAATTTCAACTATGCATAAAAACATGGATGTCGCAGATACAGGCAAAGTAAATTATAAAGGGGATAAAGTTTGCAAACCAGCGGTTGTTTTGGATTACAACAAATACATGGGGGGAGTTGACAAATCGGATCAAAATTTGCATTATTATAATGCTGCGCGTAAAACCATGAAATGGTATAAAAAACTATTTTTTCATTTATTAGATATTTGTGTATACAATGCGGCCATAGTTTATAGAATTCATAGCAGCTGTAAAATAACTGACTTGCAGTTTCGACAGAAATTAATTCATCAGATATTTGAATATACCGGTTCTTGCCGCAAAAACAGTACTCCCCGCGCTTCAACTTCTTCTACTCATCGAATAGTGACAAATAGTCCAGGGAAAGGTAGACCGGCAAAATACAGAATTTGTAGGCACTGCAAAAAGCGCGGTGATGACAACAAACCTAAGCGAAGCGAAACTAAATTTAAATGTCTAGCATGCGGAGTACCTTTGTGCGAGTCGTGTTTTGATGCTTACCATGCTAAATAAATTCATTTTAAAATTTATTTAGCGGGTGCAAATTCTTCATTGCTTTGTATCACTTGCTTTTGTACATACACTTGCTAAAATGTCATTGTCTATGTATTGTATTTGTTGTACATTTACAGGTTGTACTTGTTGTGCATTTACAGGTTTTATTTGTTACAGACTGCCCTTTTTAGGGCACCCATATAATCAAAGAGTTCAGTTCACATGCTTTCTAGCAGTCCATGATTTGCTGTTTGTGCTCGTAATAAATGTTGCCTTCTGTCTTGTGCTGCTTCACCAAATGTGCCAATGCAGGCTCACAACTCAATTCATTTTATGCACAATAAATTTTGCTGCAGCACACATGAATTTGTGCAATGTGTTTATATGCAAAATGAATAAATATAGTTTTGAGAAATGCATAAGATCATAACTAAAATCAGCAAAAAATCATAACTATCAATATATAGATCTCAAGTTGTAAAGCTTTGCAAGCTGTCTGGAGGAAGAAATCAGTCTAGAAAATAATCTCAGCTTTCAAATGCATATTCAGTTGCAGCTAAATGCCAATTTGCATGAAAGTTATAGCATTGATGGCACAGCCTGTCAGGTCTTGTCAGCCCTCTCGTGCTCTGCTTACAGACATGGCGTCATGAGCATTTCTAAGAGCTGCACGCGCAATGCATGTGAGCGCATAACTCTGCTTTTGATGCACTTGGACAACCAATTTTTTTTGCTGCGTGTAGCAAACATATTTGCCGCCGTGCAGATGCTTAACATAAACTATTTTCTTAGAGCTATTGCTTGTAAAGAAATATTTATTATCGATATTTTACGGTAAAAAGCTGACATCTTCGTCGAATCAGGACACTGACCAAAACTTTTACAGCTAAATTGCAGGAAATAAACGGCAGTCCCTTGAGAAATTTCTAAGCTTTCTAATGCATATTTATTTGTGGCTGTATGCCAGTTAGCATGAAAGTTATAACTAATTTTAGGCGGCCATGTCAAGGCTCCATTTTTCGCTTGTCATCAGGGCCACGCGCTGAGCATTTTGAGCGGCGCTCCCGCATTGCATCAAAGATCATAACTCCACTTTCATTGCTCTTGGGCGACCAATTTCTTTTGCAAATTGTTGTGGACATATGAATCCATAGAACTACTGTTTGTACAAAATTTTAAATTGCTGCTATCATTTAGAAAACACAATTGAAAATGACGTACAAAAATAAAATATTGAGAGCTTCAACAAGTTGAGACTTCTGCAGGATAGCAATTGCAAGCTATTTACATAAAAAATATATCAGTTTGTAGAGAAATTTCTCAGCATTCCTATGCATGTTAATTTATGTATCTACCTCAAGTTTACTGGACGTATATTAAGTTTTTACGCAGTCGAGTCGAAGGCTCAGATCGCCGTAGTAAATGCTCTGGTACGCTGGGGAATTCCCAGCCGTAAGCGCCCGGTCGCTAAAGGGTTAAATTCTTTTATTACATTTATAAATTTCTAATGACTTTTGAAGTTTATAATTTAAGTTTTTGAAAGTTTGTTTCATCGTTGTTATTATTTCAACTTGCATTCTTTTAAACATAAATTGAGTATCATGTTTGAAGTTTAAACATTTTTCATTTTCCTATCACTGTTATTATTACTTGATTAGTTTCCAATCTTTATTATTAATATTATTCTTTTATTCAAAAAATTTGGCATAAATTGTTTTAGTAAAAGTTCAACTACAAAATACTATGATATTCTTTCATATTTTTAGTATTGTCGTATTCAAATAATTGATGGATAGTTTCTGATGGGACAGCAACCTTTTTATACCCACACACTTTTATGCAAAAATTGCTACTACTAATTCAATATATGAGTTTTATTTTGTTTTCTCAGTTTGTATTAATTGTATCATTACCATATCATCTTTTATTGTAATTTTTGCAAAACCGACTTAATTTAGCTATTACCTGCTAATTATTTGAAATTTACATCTAATCCCTTTTACAATGGTTTTATTTTTTTAATTTATTTGACTGGCAGAAAACCTTCTCCTCATGATATGAAATTTGAAAGTTACAGTTGTTTGACAAAGTTTGATAAACTTTACAGCTGTTTTTATTTTCTCTCAATTCATTTCAACTACTCAAAACACTTTTCTCATGATAGGTTACATATCATGTTTTCTCATGTTACCTATGTAGTTTGAATGTTAGAATGGCAAATATTGTTATATATGTTAAAAATACAAAAAGATTTTCTGTGCAAAGACTTTTTAGTATCCGGGTCTAAGTACAGCTTATGGTGTAAAATGTTGAGAAAATACCTTACCGAAGTTGTTTTCTTGCCTTCAAGCGGATTAAAATTTACATTACTTTATTTTGATGGAAAAAATTGTTTCAGATCTCGAACTTCTAAAACTGATTCTGTTCGAGAACGGAGGTTCCACTATACGTTATCAAAAGATATGGATCGCTGAACGTTATGAAATTTTAAATTTAAATTGGTTTGAAAACCTTTACGGTTGTTTTATTTATTTTTAAATCAGTTGTCCTGCACAAAATCTTTTCCTCATGATATGAAGTTTGAAAGTTGTAGTTGTTTGAAAAAGTTAAAAAACTTTACAGTGATTTTATTTTCTCTCTTAATGCATTTCATCTACCCAAAACACTTCTTTCATGATATGTGGTTTGAAAGTTAGAATGGAAAATGTTGTTATATGTTAAATACAAATCAATTTTTCGTGCAAAGACTATTTTACTACCTGGGCAACGCCGGGTAGCACAGCTAGGCTTGGAGCCGTGGTGTCACTCGGGAATGCACGGGAGACCTTTTTTGCCCCGAGTACAGCAAGAGTCTCCAGGCGCGGCTTTCTGGATGAATGAGTTGGCGAGTGCGAGGCATTTGATTGCAAAACGATTGAGTGCTAGGCGATTGATTGCGAGACGAGTGCAAGGTGATTGATTGCTAGGCGAGTGCAAGGCGATTGATTGCGAGGCGATTGATTGCGAGGCGATTGATTGCGAGGCGATTGATTGCGAGGCGATTGATTGCAAGGAGAGTGCAAGGCAATTGATTGTGAGGCCGGTGCGGGTCGATTGATTGCAAGGCGATTGATTGTGAGTGCGAAGTGATTGATTGCGAGGCGAGTGCAAGAGCGCGATTTTCAACTGTTCGACAGGTAAAGACTGGTCAGCCCAGGCGGGGCTCAGGGGCAGAAGTGCGCAATCGTCTTTTAGAATTGTTTTACAGTATGAAAGACAATTCGCAATAAACTTAGTGCTGCACGTGAATCTGTTCCTGTAGGCGGTAATGCAGCTAGTAACCTCTATAAGAACAGGCTCTGTAATGGATGTCATTTCTTCTAGTGATATTGGCACACTGCCAAACACAAAGCTGCAATGTTGCAAGGTTATAGTCTAGACTAGGGGTCGGCAACCTTTTCCACTCAGAGTCATTTGGACCCAATTTTCGCAGGAAGGAACGAAGTGCTAGCCACCAACCTCCTTTTATCTTTTTATTTAAAAATAAAAAGATACTACGTGTAACTTTTTTGTTTAGCTTTTAATGCTTTTATACCATGTTTACACCATAAAACGAAAAGGTGTGGCATGTATATTGATTTAACAGCTGAGAAAACAAAATTACACTTTTGCAAACAACAAAATAGTTTTGGCTGTTTTATTGGGGCATAAATTTTTATAAGGTGTGCTACCTGTATTAGTGTTGTTGTTTGTCAAAAGTGTTGTTGACGATATTGCGGACCTAAGTGGCTGTCCAGCCTTACAAGATTCATAAAATTTTAACCCCGTTTGTTGACATAATATTATAACGTATCTCATAGCGACCTTCTGCGCGAATCCAGTAGTTCATTTTTCGGTAGTTTTATGTTAAAGTTAAAGCCATGTGACAATCATGTGAGAAAGTAGTAATAGTAATAATAGAACTAAATAATAACGCATAGCAAATGACAATGTTTTTTTTATCACCATAATCACATCTTTTTTAAATTTTTTTAGAAAAATTTAGTGATAAAACCTCTATAGTTTTATGAATTACTAGGCATATGGTGAAAAAGGAAAAAATCCAAAGTCAGAAGGAGCCGCAGTGAGGAGATGAAAGAATCGCAGATTGCCGACCCCTGGCCTAGACTGAAAAGTGTTATTGTTGGGTATAATCAGTAAATGTGCTTCAGTAACAATGTTTTTCAGATCTGATTATTGAGAGAGCACATTTATTAAAAAGCTCTTACCTACATGAGGTTTTATAGTGTGGTACATGGATGTTTTAATTTTATAAATAATTTGAGTACACTTGAGACAACTGGAGTGAAAGTGAGTCGAACTTTGTCCACTTTCTTCTAGCAGACTTGGCACGCAGCCAGCAGCAAAGCTTCACCTAAAATGTCAAGCACTACTCCATAATGGGATCATTAGACATTAATCCTTCTGGTGCAGCTGTAGACAATTTAAATATATTTCAAGGATTTAAACATTCTGATGTAAACCAGCAGTACATATGAGTCAAGATAATATACACAGATGAGTAGCTACTGACTGATGTGTTAAACATGTATAACTGGAAATTTTAGAGCTTTTACATATTCCTTTTTATTTCCTCTATATAATTATTTATTTGTTCTATTTTTGGCATCCTCAGGTGAAAATGTCGTATAGAGGGGAGTCCGTAGCAATTATTGAATAGAAACATACCCTGATAAACAACTTCAAAAATAAATAATTATGTATGCGCATATTAAAATGTATGTATTTAGTATATTTAGTACGAATAAAACTAAAAGACATTGTGTTCCATATCATAAGGCAGAAAAATTATATAGCAAGAACATTATAGACTACCGAAGTGCGCATTGTATTAAGTTCATTGTTGGAACCAGTAATATGGAAATGGATTTATTATATAAATCAATAAGGTAATTACATATTCAATTTATTAAGTATAAAAAATTATGAATTTTGAAAGACTAACAAATATGAATGAAGAATGAAAACCTGCTACTGATGACAGAGGTACAGAAATACCAATCAGAATACAACATATTTTATAACCTTGTGTAGGCCTACCAATATCGATACTATATCTGCTTTCTTAAAGCCCTCAACCCATTCAGTTCTTCAACAAAAAATATTATTTTATAAGTTATCTACTGTTAATAATATTTCATCATTGTTCTTATAGAAAAAAATACATGAGTTTTGATTAGAATGTCCAACCTATTTAACTTTTCAATTCATAAAAGCGAAAATCATATAAAATGCTAATTTTTTCCATGAACAAGCCATTCAGAATCACAAGCAGCAGATAGTGGAGAGACAGCTTTTCAAGACAAGCTTTTTAATCATTGTTGTGTAGCGAATTACAGAGCAAAAAGTGGCCAACTGCATCTACATGTACATTGAAACCACTCTTCCAACATTGATTCATCTATCTTAATTTTTATATAAAAGTTTATAATTTATATTAAAAAAGAGAAGGCTTCAACTCAGACTGATGAAGCAGCAGCTATGGTTGTAGGTGAAAGACTGCTAGGTTCGTACTATCATAGTTAGCTACTATTAGTCTGTCTTCAGAGATGTCCATGTCAAATACACCACCACTCTCAATAGCTCTGTCTGTCAGCTCTGAGACTACCTTACCTGCAATATAATAAGTATTATCAATACACAGCGCCTAATCATGAATCTAACTCTCTTTAAAATAATTTAATCTGATTTGTCTAAAAGTTTACACTGTATTCTTCAGCTTCTCAGAAAAAAATTGGTAATGTTGGATTTATCCTCCCCTCGCATAAGTTCATCTATCACTGGACTGACATAGCACTATGCAACAGCTAATTAGTGGGATGAGACTTGGAAGGCTGTGTAAGGTTTCTGTTATAAAAATACAATTAAAGTTTTAAGACTACACCATTCTTCCATACTGCAGAAAAACTTTGACAAGTTTTTGTTCGTTACTTTTTGTGAAAGAACAATGTTAAGTTTTTATTCATAGCAAGCTTCATACTTCAACCTTATCAATGTTCCAGGTATGCTCTACCTTATTGAGTGATGTTTATACTAAGCTAAGAGTACAGCGCTAGCCTATTTATTACTAGAGCTAGACTTTCCTTGCTTGACAGGCTGCCTTTCCAGAGCCAGTCAGGATTAATACAAATAGACTAACTACCAGCTGATTGGGTAATGAACATGTTGCAGACCACTAATTACAAATATTATGTTGTTCCTTACAGTCATAGAAATGTTGGCAAGATGCCAAATACAAGCTATGAGAAAGTGTCAGTAGCAGATTAAAGATAGCACCCAGATAGAAATTATATGTGTGGCCTGCAGTTCAAGGCACACATTCAAAGGCTTATAGGCAATTATATGAGATTTGTTCAGAATGAATGTGAATTGTTTTATAAAAAGTATGTATCTTGTAATTAGAAGCTCACGCTAGTTTTATTTTACTTCGACTGGCTGACAGGCAAAGCGCGTCTTTTCATATAAGTTCAAATTTTAATAAGACTATAAAAAGCAAGTGGATAAGAATATTTAAAATTTTATTTAAATAGTTTATTTAAATTGTGTATCGAAACATTTGATGACCAACACCTTATTTTCTATCATAATATAAATGATAGTAAAATATCTATCAATTACTAAATTGTACAGCACTTTTGTCAGCACAACTACTCACACATATGATGTATATCATTTATAAGTAAACTAACCAGTTGATCTATCCAGAGTTCTCACAGTGCTGCTTTCACATGCTGCTACCAGGATATATCTCTCTCCATAGCCTTTTACTCCTAGTGGATGAGGCACATCTTTATAAGTCCAAAGCAGCTGACCTTGAGAGATGTCTATCAAGCAGACTTGAGATGAGTCGTAGTCAGACACAACAACTTTGTCTGATCCTGAAACACAGAGTGAGACCCAATCATTGCTAAGCTGAGGACAAGAAATGTCTTTGAGTTTATTCCCTGTCAGTGAGTAGATGCTGAGAAGCTTGTTCTTTCTGTCCGGAGCAACTACTTTATCACAAGTGATGGCTAGTCCTGTGCAGCCCCTGCAAGTATCACTGTGACTCCAGGAAGTGACTTGCTTTCCCTGCTGATCATGTACATAGATGGTCCAAGGATTGCCATACACTGCTGTATATAGTCTATCCTTGTAGACCTCCATTGCAATAGGATTGCTCTTGAATGTGATGAATGAGCCTTTTACTTGGTAGTTGTTGTCTATAGTAGCTACTGCTTTATTATACATTCCAGTTAATATTTGAGAGTTCCAGACTCTTGTTGAATAAGGAGCTGATGGCAAAGAGACTGTTTGGAGGAGTTTGAGGGACTTTGGAAGAGGTTTAAGAGGTCGAAGCTCTAGCTGTTCATCAATTAGAAACCCATCAGTGGAGACAACTTCTAGCATTATCTCACTACTTCCATCTGTAAGTGTTTAAGTATAAATAGATGCACAAATAACTTATTTCAAAAAGTTATTGTAAGGTGGATGAAATTTTTAAACAATAACGATAGGATATTTAGTTTCAAATATGCTTGCCAACAATAAATCCATAAAACTTGTATTTAGTTTGCAGTCTGAATACTGAAAGTAAGGACATAATTTTAGATTTTTGGCTGGTTGATTATGCATAGTTCAGGGCAACTGAGAATTTGTTGAGTGTTGATGGGTGCTTCAAAATGTTTTAATTAAAACCTGTTCTTTAGATTCTTCATTTGGTTTCTCCTTTAAAGTTGTTCACTGTTTGATCAACAGAGTTATGCATATGAGTCTATCATAGCACAATATGCCAATAATACATTTAACACTGATTAGGAGGTATTTTATAGCAGTGCTAGAATTGCTTCAAAAAGTTACTATGAAAATATTTTTAAAAGGGTAACAACAATTTTATTGCAATATTTTCATACTAGTATTATACGGTGTGTTCATATGAAGGAACTTCAACCTCATTCAGTCAGCTGTAAGTTTTATGAGAAAGAGTATGTACAACACAGGCATGAAAATAATTTTCTGGATTAAAATTATTTGCAGTAGCCACCTTCGTGTGACCTAAATGCATGACACAGATCTATAATATTCGTTAAACGAGTTCAACGAAACTCATCTCCAAGGTAAGCTTACAATTTTATTAGATTAAACACATGATAGTTTCAGTATTACAATAAAATATGCATGTGCTTGGTAAATGTTTTGTTTTATAAAGTCAGCTGTTCAAATTCATCTCCAATTATTTACAAATTTAATTTTTTTAGTTGTATTAATTCTTTTAACCAGTTTTACAAGTCTATGGATCAATATATGACATTATTGTGATGAATAAGGGTGACTGGGCAAAACCCAAAAATTATTGAGACCCGCAACTGGCCAGGCATATAAAAAAACTGTCAGCCAAGCCTGGCCGAGAAAGGCTCGAGTCAACTCCACCAGACAGGTGCAGGAAGAAATCATGCTCGACGATGAGAAGATTGAGCCAGTCAGAAGTACAAATGCCGGACAAGCCGGCAGGTGAGCTGGCATCAAAAAGACTGACATGCTGCTGTGCCAGTCCAAGCTGGCCACCTAGCCACTAAAAAAGAATTGCCAATCTTAATTGTCTGAGAAGACATATAAGGAGTCAGACAATCTAGAGAAGTTATATAAAAAGTCAGAAAATCAAGAGAAGGCAGATGATAGGAAAGCCTTCCCATTGCAGTATTGATATCTACTATATAAAAAAATTTGCTCGTAAAAGCTGCATTGTTTTGAGGTATTCACAAACCTTTTTTGCAGGTTAAGTGCCATAAATTCCCCTAGTCGAGCAACAACGGCACTTATCAATAAATTTGATTTAGTCTGTTATTTCATATCTCCCAGCTGGACATGAGTAGAATCATAGTAGTCATTAGTTTCTGTTATGATAACATCTCAAAAAATACTTACATTTTAATCAGTAGGAAAAAAATATAAAAAACCTCAAGGAAAGCTGGGCCAGCAAGTGGGATGAAGTTGGGGGCTGAGTGAGCGGAAAATAATTGGAGCCATGGCAGCTTGTCACCATCAAAGTCAGTCAAATTTTGTCAACCATTACAGGCTAAGGTATAGTTAAATTTCCTCAGCCACTGTCCCACTAGCAGTTAAAACACTAGTATTCTGCTTATTGGGCTTCTATATAGTGGCAGTTGTCGTTTATTCACAACATCATAACTTGCAAATACCACATTATCAACATCGGAGCTCTCCCTCAGGTAATCTTTTCAAATTTCTTAAGATGTGGTTGCATCAAAAAGGTCAATTTGTTGAACTTAAGACCAATAAAAGACTAAAATATCAGCTAGAATTTGATGTCATTTTTGTCTTTGTAGACTAACCCTGTGCAGATATATATGCGTTTGAATGAGGCCATCTTTTAAAAAGCTCAGATTCCAGCGGGTGCTTCATTCATTGTGTAACGAGGGATACCTGTGACAAGAGCCCACGAACGATAAATATAAGAACTCTTCTTTAGCCAATCATCAGGACGAAATGTTTATATAGGTCATATTAAATGTTATTACTCGTAAAACGAGTTGATTGTGATGTAGAAGATTCACGTTGTTAGGGAGATGACTATATTACTAGTTAGTTTTGCACATCGACTGCTAGTAGATTACTAGTACATGCATCGACATATTTATTTTACATTAATCATCAGACATGCGGGCAGGTTATGGTTAGAGACGACAGGAGTGAGCAGCGTTATGCTGCAGAAGAAGATAGTAGAATGGAGGTAAATCTATTGTTAACTTTGAATATCCTATATATACGTATATTCCAGGCTAACAGTAATAATGTTAGTAGTCATGAATACATCTACTAATAAGTAAAAATATAACTTTTTGCTATCACGAATCATTGATGCATAAGTTTTTTAATTGTTTCACAACTTTTTATCATTTTACCTAACTATAGCAATTTCCTTGGCATGTTTAGCTAGTAATTTAGATTTATGATTAGAATTCACATTCAGTGTGTACAAAGTAAAGAAAATCGATCGATCAATGCTCACCTTCAACTCTCAGAAACAAAACTATCTGATTGTTGGCTCGGCGTATTTATGCCTTTGTTTAACATTTATTTGTTTTAAAAATTACACTCGCGATCTATTTAACTCTCAAATTGAAAGCTTCCAGTAGATACGCGTTAAGACAAAACAACCGCCCCCCCCCCCTCAACACCCCCAGGCGTTCATAACTAGTTGCTTAACATTAGCCGGCCCTACTTGCAACCAGTGAATACACGCCTGGTTTGCAGATTCACTAGAGGAGCAGTCGTGTCGGTCTGGAAACTGCCATAAACGTGAAAGAAAGACATGAATGTGTGATGTACACCCATAATATGTTTTGTTTGAGTTTGCTGCAGCAGATTTATTTGCTCTATTATATGAACTGAAACTATATAAAAGGCTACAACTTGGAGGGATGTTTTTAATAAAAACTTTGTGATGCAATGAAAATCTTTGGGCTTGTAAAAAATTATATACATGTAATAAAATATTATTGTTGAAGACAATGCAAAACATGATTTGCGGAACATATGGAATACATTATAGCCCTGTTATCATTTGTGTTAAAATCTATTCTCATAGATGGTTTATGAAGTGTAATCAAAGCTGTATTGACAGGTACTTTTGAATAGCTCGACGCAATTCCTGCGCACCAAATATTAAGTTAAAAAAATTTTTTGTTCCACTATACTAAGTGAAAACGGCTGAGTCCACAAACCGCCAACAATGCAGGTGCATGAATGGTCTTACTAACCCTTTGTCAGAATCGGTGGGTTAATTGATTTCAACGAACTTGATGTTGTTTTGCGTTCACTATTTCGGTCAACTCATAAAACCATTGGTTTTGTGCTTGAATTAACTAATCAAATGGGACCAAAAGTTTTCTACAAATTGATACTAATAACGACTAGATAACATAGACTATGCATTACTTTTTGGGTTGCCGTTGGTTTCGCCATATGATTGAACGTATTATTTCCAAAGATCGTGGAGTGCCTATTTTATTTAGTAGCTAGTTTCCGGTGTGCGTGTAGCAACTGGGAACTCAGCTGATACAAAGGCCGTGATGAAATAAGCTAACTTGACAACCTAATTACAGTAGACCGGTAGAATTGGTAGTCAGTACTCAAATTTTTCCACAGCATCTAGAGAAAGCTAATATGACAAGTTTTGAATTTTCCTTTTTTAAGACGTTTGAGACATTCATAACAATGTATCAGTAGCTAAATTTAAAATTTTATTCTAGCCAACATGAGCAAATCCAAAATAAAATTTATGCCAATAGAGCTGCGTAGGACTAGACTTTTATCGCAAATAGCCGATGTGAATATGAGAGATAGAGACGGGCTGTATCACTCGTTACATCATTTTGGGCAAGTGAGGGCATGTTTTTTTGGCCTGAGCGTTTTTACCGCGATCAAAATCTTTCGATTTCAATCTTCAAATACCTTGACAATGAGATCGCCCAACACAACAAAAACATATCAACTGATAGACAAAAAATACTTTTTTTTAAAATCAATTCAAATTTGACGCAACCACATCTTTAATCATTGATAAATTGGTTAATAAATATATTGAGGGTTTGAAAACATTGATATCTACTTTTTGTGTTAAATAGGCAACCGTCTCATCAACATCCACAAAAAACGACATTAAATATGTTTGTCCATGGAACCGATAAAATATATACATGTCATTTTCTAGCAGCAAAATGGTTCACAAGGTAATTATACACAAAACAAATTGTTTAGAAAACCATTTATTACATATTTGCCATAATTGATTATGTAACCCAATGAAAATATAATATATAAAATATATATAAAGTTCTTACATTTGGTTGTTGAAATAACATGGTGACAAAATTGCTTTGTAGTCTTTAACTTTTTCGCTTTCAAATCATCTTTTTTACCGGGACATAAATCCATATTTGGTAAACCCTAATACTTGACAAAGACACGTACAGATCGCCATGACTTTTAAACTCAAGTCTAGAAAACCTATTTACTATTTAGTACCAAAAAATTTGGTATAAAATCTTACATTAGGTAATGCCTTAGAAAACACTTTGTGTTGTAAGTTGGCCTCAGACACTGTTCAAACATTTTGCAAACGTCGGATGAGTTATCAATATTATTACAGCGTATCACATTATTATTACTGATGAATATAAAATATTCAATCTCAGTAGTACCATTGTTCAATAAATATCAAACAGTCTGCAGATATAAAATTATTGAAACTTTGTTGCACTAATGTATCTGACATGGCTGGTCATTCCTAAAAAATTGTGATAAAAAATAATTTTGTGCAAAACGAAACTACACTCATGATGGCTTGGAAACCTATTTTATTGGCTCATTGCAGGCAGATAATCGTTTTCCTTTGTTTGAGTACAAATGCGGATAAAAAGTTTGGTAAAACCACATCATGAGGCATCCTTTAGCACATTAACTTGGCACATCAGTTAGCGATACACGACTGCCTTGCTGATCTGTACTATGCAACTCAGATTAGCCTAAAAGTTTGATAAAACCACATCATGTAGCTTCCTTTAGCACATTCATTTAGCACATCAGATAGCTATATGGGACTGCCTTGCTGTCACGTAAAGCTTATGTACTGATGCAACTCAGATTTGCCTAAAAGTTAAACAATTGCTGATCATTCCAAGTTTTACTAGCAATTTCGTTATTTCACTTTGTATGGCAGTTTTACGGTCTAGGTTTACAGGCTGCCAATTATAGAGAATGATAAAAACAAGGACTGACAATGCACTAAACTTTGCAGAAAAGAACATTATTCTTTGATTATACAAAACATTTTCTTTTCAAGCTCACACCTTTTCAAGCTTAATAAAAAAAATACAAAGGAATAGTAAGGGCTGCCTACCATGTATGTATTTTTAAACCAAAATCAGTAGTTGGGTGTAGTTGAGAAGATGTTTGTCAAATGGTGAATCTGAAAAAACACAGGGCACACAGTTTTTTGGAACCAAAATGTCTGCCAAAAACATGGAATACCTTTAATTTGAATTCATAGCTTGTATACCGCAAATATACAGTCTGTTAGAATGACCAATAAATAGCTGCCAAAAGTGTACCTTGATAAATCTGTGTCACATATGTTTTAGTTGTTAGTTAGCCATTCCCCAGTTTAAATATTATATAGAATAATCCACAGGGCATTTTAAAGGTATTGTTTTATTTACAAAAGCGAATAGTTCAAAGTTAGTGTGAACATTTAACTGATGTCTCAAAGCAGTTGCTTACTTTCAAAGATTTCAAGTGTATGGAACATATTGTATAAGTCAGCTTCTTGCACTTAGTTATTTAAATATTGAGAATAGGTATTGCTTTAGAATGGACCTCAGCAAACTTTCTGCTGGTAAAATGACTTGATTGCATTTTTCTCGGAGTGATAAAACTCTAAGTTGGAAGGTCAGCTATTTTACTAAGTGGATGTAAACTTATTATAGTAAGTGGCCTAAATTAAGAAGATAATTCCTTGTGATACTAATTGTGGTTCATCTACAGAGCATCAAGACAATTATGATGATTCTCAGTAGACTTACTTTTCTCTCTAACTTTGCTGACTGAAGGTACTTGTACTGATGGTATGATTTCATCAATCAGCCTTTGTATTTCATTCTTTGTGTCCTTGTAGCTGGAGACTATATCACACTACAATGACAATATGGAACAGTTAGACTTCAGGCAAAAGAGACTGAGGCAATAAACCACATGAGATTTACCAATTGAATACAATTCAAATTATCTGCATAATTCTTATGCATTTGACAAGCTGCAGTTGAAATGGCACACTTAATCTGTGTGCATGTCTGTATGTGTGTGCATGTCTGTATGTGTGTGTGTGCGTGCGTATGCGTGTGCGTGTGCGTGTGCGTGTGCGTGTGCGTGAACTTGTAAATGCATGCAATTGGGGACTCACACCGGAATTTAACAGACAAATTGGGGACGTTCGGAAATTGGGGACGTCCCCAATCTTTTAAACCCTTTTTTCTTATAAAAAACTAAAAAATATATAGTTTAATCCAACTCCCGACAAAATCTGAGCACTGTCCCCAATTGCCTGCATTTGTACGAGAACATCTGTGAGTGTGGGTGTGTGAAAAAATATGTAAGTCCCCATAAAGTTTGCTAAATTCTCACACACATTTGACCTGTTTCCATTTGTTAGTAACCAAATATTTGCGGAGTTTTCTTCTCATAGAATCTTTTTACCTAACAATTGGGGACATATATTTTATTGGGGAGCTAATTTCTATCTTGTAAAAACTCACAATATTTGCGAGTTTCTACAAGAATGAAATTACAAGAGATGAAAACTCACAATATTTGTGAGTGAAAAGTCACAATATTTGTGAGTTTTTATCTAAAATGTAGCTTTGGAAGCAAATTGAGAGTTTACACTATTTTTAAATAAAGGCTATATTTGCTCTTCTGCATTACAAATGTATTTTGTAGTTTAGCATTCGCAAAGTTTTTTTTACAATATAATGTATTTGGTCAGCAGCTATACACGCTCAGCAGACATTTGAAAGTGTGTCTCGTTTGCTTCCTCCAATAGTTCAGGCCTTTAATAATCCTTGAGAGCTCTTGTACTTTTTCAAATATTCTCACATATACATCCTTCTTTACTTACTAGCTATTATTTTTAGTATGGTTGTAGTTTATACGCAATTAAAAAAATTTGCGCTTTATTATTCAAAAGAGTTGTTTGAATTCATTACGTACATTTCTTACATAAGTTATAGCTGCATAAAATCTCAGGTTAATTTCACATAGTCTTAAACATAAGATCTCTGTACATGTACTTTATTGACTTCAAATATTGATCCATTGTATGTCTTTGCAAGAACTTTACTACATCATCCTTCCTTTATATTTTTAGACTGAATAAAATATTAAAATAAAACATGTAGCCTCCAATGCTTTCTCTAACTCGTTTACATTTTTCCTATATCTATGAATAATAATGGTCAAAATTCTAATTTAAAATATGTTTTAAAAGTTAACTTAAATGTCTGATAATTTTGGTTCAAAACATTTACTGTAAAACAAACATTATTAAACCAATTTCAAGTGTCTCTGCAAATTTCTAATCTGAGATCTGTATATTGTTAGAATTCAATCAAATCTTCTGTTTTTTCTTTCTCAGACCAATGGTCCATCATTGAACTTTTTTACTATGTAGTATTCTTTCATCAGCTCCACTAAAAACATTCGTTACTACTAAAAAATCAGAGTCAATTACAAATATTGACAAGGTAGTATATCTTTAGAGAATGAAATAGCTAGATGGAAAATTCTGCCATACATTTATCGCTCCTCATTGAAAATACTTATAGTTGTTTTAGAAAATATATATATTTCATCAAGTTTATATTGAGTATGTTGACAATACCAATCTTTTTATCTAAAGCTTGATTGTAATTTAACTCCTATGTCCCTATGCTTGCTTTTCATGTATGGCTTGAAAACAATGGAATTATACAAGTTTCAAGTTTAATCAATTGCGGTTATCAATGTGTAAAACTAAGCAGCAGTGTCAACACTTAATGAATATATTTAATTCTTTTTGGCTTTTGGATTTTTGAAAAAGTGCTTGTCATCACCTCACTTGTTCTTTTTACTTTTGTTGATAATAGTTAACTCATGCTGACGCATTGTAAATATGTTGATGACTGGCATTGCTAGCAGTATAAAACGAGATTCCGCAACAAAATTAATTCAGTAACGTAATTAAATTTGTTGTCTGTTTATGCCAATCGCTTGGCATGAGTGTAAAACATCCTTGCATTCTGCTGTCTTCTCGGTTCTGCAAAGTGGAAGGACTTGAGAGTTAATAGAAAACTCTGTTGAAATTTTTGCCTTGATAAAAGCATTAATAATTGTAAAATCAAAAACGTAGATAAGACATCAGTTTGCTACTCCTGCTGTTTACTACTTACAAACTAAACTCGCAAAGATCAGCATTGATCCTGAGAAGCAATTGGTTCTATTGAATTTATATCCAAATAGATTAGCCTAACGCTGAGTTATCCTTTGTACATCATACATGTGTAGAATTAATAGTTCCTAAAAGTAAATTAAAAAAGTGTCATAATATGTATATTTATTACTCAACAAAGATTTCATAGACAACTATGGAACTTTTGAACTGAGTTTGAAGTAGAAATGAAGTCATGCATAACTTTTACTAGCATAATTATGAAAGTGTGCACATGAGATTGCACATGAAATTGTCCACCGAGCACATGAAATCGGCAAAAAATTAGGTATACTTAAAAGCAAAGTGTTTTTGCATACTCGCAAACAATAAAAAGATTTTTTAGGGTGTTAAATGGGTGTGAAATACTGAACGCAAATAATCGTCAACATGAATGATTTTTTTAATGTTTATTACTACTTGGTTCATGGGAATGCAATAGATTAAAATTTTTTTAATTTTATTTTAGTATTCATCATATATAATTTTAGCTGGATTTCAGTAGTGTATATATGTAAGAGCCTAATACGGTTCAATGAATGCATGAAACTTTGTTTGTTATACGATACAAAGCCAAATGCGCTTAGCTAACGTCTCAGCAAATAAGCAATGCATACTGAAAATCTATATATAAATATCAGTGTCTTTTTGTCTTCTATTGTATGTTCATTTATAACAAGTATGCATTGTTTTAACATAACAATGCATAACTTACATGACTCTCGCATAAGCTTGATTGATATGATAAGCAAGAATATTGCAATCAGTAGAGAGCTGTAGTAGGACTGAAACAGGCACCGTATGAATTACACAAATATAAAAAGAGTACACAGAAATAAATGCAGTACGCAAAAATAAAAAAATACCTTCATTTAAAACCGTCATTTTTATTACCCGAGCAAAATCGGGCAATCTGCTTGTTTTATATAAAGCAAGAGAGGCTGCTACCTATTTGTAAAAACTCGCAACAATAAAAAATCTAAAGAAATTAGACCAATATAAAAAAACATTTTTTATAATTAAAACACAAAATAAAACCAAAACTGCTGTTGATCACTAAAAAATACCAAATAGTAGATCCCTGGTCAAAGATTTTCAAAATCACACTGGCAAAACTGCTAGCAATTTCTTGTTAACTGTTTTTTTAATTATTCTTGACAAAGTTATTACTTGCGCTGTTTTAATTAAAAAAGTTCACAGGTAAACGTTTGTTTTTTTGCTATTTTTAATATTGTTCAAGAAACTTTGCAATTATTTTTTATAGATTGCATTGTAACAAACTAATTTTAGATATCAATAGCGATAGGGCAATAATTTAATTATAGTGCTATTGTTATTGTGATTCCTAATTTGAAGTAAACAGTTTTATAAGAATTATTCTATAGCTGGCCATTGACTACTTCTGTTGGAAAGCTTACCTACAGTTTTAATGTTTGGAAAACCGACTCATTTTACTTTTTGTTGGTCACAGTTGCTTGTTTTTTTTAATAGTTACTTTTAAAAACTCTCACAGCATTGGTAAAATTTTCGTGCTATCTGAGATTTGTTTGAGCCAACGTGTTATCGCTTCTCAACCTTTGCCTGTCATACATTTAGCCTGTAGTGTCTTGCTTATGATTATGTAACATCGCAGAACCACAAGTTAAATAAATAGAACAAAGAAACTTATTCAGTACTGCTGGTCATCTGTAATAACAAGATTATAACATTGGATGCTTTACACACCAAATCAAAGACAAATAAGATGTTTACTTCCATAAAATTTGTGCTCAATAGCATATACAATTTACAAATATTCAATGAGTTTGTTATTTTCCATTTACTCCATTCTATAATATTCTATTGGCACAAGGCTTTATTGGTAACTAAAAACCGAGCAGATGCAGTGAGTGAGACATGTTTTTAATAAACTAGTAGCTTGTAAATTTCACAGACACTGCAAATAATTTGTCAATAATTTACCTAGGCGCGAGATTTTGAACTTCATTTGCAATATCACCCAGTTAGCCTCAAACAGAACAAATTGTATTTGTTTTGTATTAATGATACTCATGCTCACGTTCATTTTAAATCACATTGTTTTTACTATGCCAATCTTTTTAAGAAAATGCGTACTTATTTGCCAATCTAAATAGCTTTCAAAATGCATCAACTTACTGCTCAGGCGCCAAAGAGTAATGTCATATGTTTTAAATAGAGAAAATGAAGTGAACCACCTGTAATAATCAAGCCGGATCATATTTTCAAAATATTAGACCTGTATTGACGTTGCACACCAAGATCACTGTTATCATAAACTATACAGATGTAGATCCATGTTGTCAAATATTTCACATGGAAACATCCTATTTGACATTCGCAAGTATTTTTTATAGATTGCATCGTAGCAAACTAATTTTAGATATCAATAGCGATAGTGCAATAATTTACTTATTGTTCTATTGTTATTGTGATTGCTAATTTGAACTAATCAGTTTTATGAGAATTATTTTATAACTGGTCATTGACAACTTCGATTGTAAATTTTATCTACAGTTTCAATGTTTGGAAAACCCATCTAATTGTATTCTGTGTTACTGATAGTTGCTATTTTTTCAATAATTACTTTGAAAAAGTCTCACAGCATTAGTGAAATTTTGATGCTGTTTGCGATTTGTCTGACCCAACATGTTATCGCTTCTCAATCTTTGCCTGTCATACCTTCAGCCTGTAGTGTCTTGCTTATGATTATGTAATAAGCAGGAGTTAAATCTGGAGAACAAAGAAACTTATTCAGTACGGCTGGTCATATACAATAACAAGATTATAACATTTGATGCTTTATACACCAATCAAAGACAAATCAAATGTTTACTCTCATGAAGTTTGCCCTTGGTAGCATATACAATTTACAAATATTCGATGAATTTAGTATTTTCTGTCTACTTTGCTCTACAGTATTCTATTCTGCGCAAAGTTTTATGGTTAGCTAAAATGCAAGCAGACTCAGCAAGTGAGACATGTAAATACTATGATGGCTTCAAAATCCCCAGACACTGCAAATAGTTTTTAAGAATCTACCCAGGTGCCAGGTTTTAAACTTTATATGCAACATCACCTAGCTAGCCTCAAACAGGAAATATTACATTTGTTTTGGATTAAGGATAGTCATGCTCACGTTCGTTTCAGATCACATGATTTTCACTAAGCCCATTTTTTAAGGAAATGCGTACATATTTGCCTATCTAAACAGCTTCCGCAGTGCATCAAATCACTGCATAGTTTCCAAAGAGTTATCACATGCATCTTAAATAGAAAAAATAAAATGAACAAAAGCTAACGATCAAGGCAAATCATATTTTTAAAATATTTCATCTAAATTGATGTTGTTCCCATAGACTACTATTATCATACGCTATACTGACATAGGGCAATATTGTCAAATGATTTATTTGATAACATTATGAAAAACAAAACGTAATATGGAACACAAATTAATTCTTTAATTGGACTATCGAATTTACAAAGAGTTTAACAGTTATATTTTAAAACAAATATGAAGGGTATTTCTTATGAAACCTCTTTCAATTTCTCAAGAGAAATTTAGTATTTTGACAATTTATATGCAATTTAACCATGAGCAACTTATACCAGAAAAAAATTATGATAGACAATAGAATTATATCACCCCCAACTATGGAAGGTTTGAAGTCATGTATTTACTTATTTGCTTTAGTTTTTAATTTAAATTGCAATTGGAAAAATCTTTTAAACCCAAAATGCATGATTCTCAAAGTTGATTGTTGGAATATCACACTCACAAAGTTTTTTTCTTTTGCATCACATTAGATAGTTCGGTTGATGTAACGGCTTGCACAGCAAGAACTCTAATAGTGAGTGATTATTGCTAAGTTGTTTTCTAGTGCCGTTGTTTTTCTAATAATTTTTGTTTAATATCCGTCGTTTTGGTATACTTTCAGTGTTGGTAAAGAATCTCCTGAACCAAGTAAATATTATAACTTTCCACTTATTTTCTGCTAAACATTAAGCAGCAAGGGTCCAGGTAATCATGATGCAACATCAAACAGCAACAAGATCTATTAATAGAACAAAGGAAATTATGCAATACGGTTACTTGCAGGCAATAATAAGATTATATGGTTTGCGACTTTTACACAGTATCTCATCCAGAGAAGAAATTTTTTCTCTTAAGATATGCTCTCC
The DNA here is from genome assembly GCF_963576615.1 of Watersipora subatra. NCBI lineage: Eukaryota > Metazoa > Bryozoa > Gymnolaemata > Cheilostomatida > Watersiporidae > Watersipora > Watersipora subatra. The sequence continues at coordinate 13,325,373 of NC_088712.1, forward strand.
ATAACATACTACACTGAAAAATATTTAACGGTTTTAATTACATTGCTAAATTTATATGAAGCAAGAGAGGCTGATAATTGCTTATAAAATTCACAATAATAAAAAGTCTGCAGGAATGATACCAATTTGCACAAATATTTCTGATAATTTAGACACGAAGTTAAACAAAAACTTGTGTTGAGCACCAATAATTACCAACTGGTAGATCCCTTGTTGAAAATTCGCAAAAGCACACTTGCAAAATTGCCTGAAGATCCTTGTCAACTGTTTTTTATTATTGCTGACAAAGTTATTACTTTTGGTCTTTTACTCAAGGAAGGTCACGAGCCAAAATTCCTGTTTTGGTCAATTTGTAATTTTGTTTAAAAAACTACACAAGTCTTTTTAGAAATTGCATTGTAACAAAATAATTTTAGATATCAATAGCAATAGTGCAATAACCTACTTATTGTTCTATTGTGATTGCTAATTTGAACTAAACATCTTTTTTTGAATTATTCTATAGCTGGCCATTGACTACCTTTGTTGGAAAGCTTACCTATAGTTTTAAAGATTGGAAAACTCATCTCACTTTACTTTGCGTAGCTCATACATGTATATAGCCACCCCTTTTTTATTAATAAATGCTTTGAAAAAGTCTCACAGCATTGATAAACTTTCTGCGCTGTTTGAGAGTTTTCTGAGCCAACATGTTTATCACTGTTGAAACTTTGCCTGTCATACATTGAACACGTCTTGTTCTGCTTATGATTATGTAATATTGAAGAAGGATCAATTAAACTTTGGGAACAAAGAAACTTATTCAATACTGCAATCAGTAAAATTCAGCACTGCTAATGCACAATGACAAGATTATAACAGTTTCTGCTCGTACACTAAATCAAAGACAAATAAGATCCTAAACTCTTATAAAGTTTGTGCTCAATAGCATATACACTTTACAAATATTAAATGAACTTATCATTTTCTGTCTACGCAGTTCTATAATATTCTATTCTGTGCGCGGTTTTATGGTTAGCTAAAAACCAAGCAGATTCAGTGAGTGAGACATGTTGTTAATGAAATGGTAGCTTGTAAATCTCACAGACACTGCAAATAATTTGTCGAAAATCTACCTAGGCACAAGATTTTAAACTTTATTTGCAACATCAGATAGTCATGCTCACTTTTATTTTATATCACATGGTTTCCACTATGCCCATTTTTTTAAAGACCTGCGTACATATTTGCCAATCTAAACAGCTTTCACAATCCATCAACTTACTGCACAGTTGCCAAAGAGTTATGCCATGCGTCTTGAATCGAAAAAGTAAAGTGAACAACAGTTAACGGTAAAGACGAATCACCTTTTCAAAATATTTCATATTATTGGATGTTGGTCACATAGATGATTATTATCATAAACAATACTGTCTTAGTAAAATATTGCCAAAGGTTTCGCGTTGAAATGTTATACTTAAAATTTTATTAAATACTTAAAGAATTTGATAGTTACTGTCTATTTTTATTTTTACAAACTTCAATATGAATTAAAAGCCAAACAGGCATAGCAAGTGAAATGTGTTTGAAAGGTTGTATTCTGTTTTACAGATTCTGAAGATAATCTGGCAAATACCTACTTAGCGGACAGCAAATCACCTTTAGTTGCAATATTGTCTTTTAGCTGTACACAAATTATATTATATTTGTATTGCATTAGTGTTGTTGTCTTGTGTATGTGTGCCGATTATAGGCTCAATAGTTTCTATCATGCAAATATTTGAAAGAAAATAAGTATATTTTAATACACCTAATAATTTTCGTACAAGAATTGGTAAAAATCCCAAACTAATAGGTTAAATGTCATACACACCCATGATAATAATTCCAAAACCGAAATGAGGATATATTATCACAATGCTATTTCTATTATTTGGTTAATGGGTCCCACTTTGGGTTCACCCACAGTTGAGAGGTTATTTTTTTCATTCAGATTTTAGGCATCTGATCACAACAGCTCTGATATGGTATATGACTGTGTGTTATCTTACAATAATTGGCCAATTCCCCGAATCAATTGTTTCAAATATCACAAGCTTGTGATGAGATTTCTACCATCTGTTTGACATATTGCCCAAACTGGCTTTCACATAGTTTATGACTATGTGCTCTCTTTAAATGACTGATTAGTGTGCCTAAACAACTGTTTGAAATATCATTTGCACCTGTGGTGATATTTTGTCATTAAACTTGAAACATCTCATACCATTTCTATTAGGATTGTTGATGACTGCAAATTCATTCATAAAACTTAAATATATATATAATGTATAATTAAAAAAAAATATATATATATACAAAGTTGCAAGGTTATTACATGAGCTTTTTTATAAAGAAAGTACTCAGGCCAAAGTCTTTGTTTTTGTCTATTTTTAACTTTGTTTGAAAAACTTCGCAAGTATTTTTTATAGATTGCATTATAACAAACTAACTTTAGATATCAATACAAATAGTGCAATAATTTACCTATGGTGCTATTGTTATTGTCATCGCTAATTTGAACTGAACAGTTTTCGAGAAAAATTCTATAGCCGGCCATTGACTACTTCTGTTGGAACGCTTACCTACAGTTTAGTGTTCGAAAAAACCATCTCATTTAACTTTTTGTTGCTCATAGTCACTTTTTTTCTTAATAATTACTTTGAGAAAGTCTCACAACATTGGTAAATAGTAAGTGCCGGCTGATATTTGTCTGAGCCAACGTGTTATCACTTTTCACTATTTGCCTGACATACATTGAGCATGTAGTGTCTTGCTTACAATTATGTAATATCGAAGAACCCCAAGTTAAATTTAGAGAACAAAGAAACTTGTTCAATACTGCTCCTCATCTGCATTAACAAGATTATAACATTTGCTGCTTATACGCCAAATGAAAGACAAATAAGATGTTTACTTCCATGAAGTTTGAGCTCAGTAGCATATACAATTTACAAAATTTGTTAATATGATGATAGTTACTGAATCTCACAGACACTGCAAACAGTTTGTCAAGAACCTACCCAGGTGCCAGGTTTTAAACTTTATTTGCAACATCACCTAATTAGCCTCAAACAGGAAATATTATATTTGTTTTGCATATCGAAGAAGCAGGAGTTAAATATAGACAACAAAGAAAATTATTCAGTACTGCTGGTCACCTACAAAAACAAGATTATAACATTTGATGCTTTATACACCAAACCAAAGCCCAATGTTTACTCCAAATAAAGTTTGCGCTCGGTAGCATATACAATTTACAAATATTCAATGAATTTATTATTTTCTGCCTACTCCGCTCTCCAGTATTCTATTCTGCGCAAAGCTTTAGGGTTGGCTAAAATGTAAGCAGATTTACCAAGCGAGACATGTTGTAAACATTATGGTGGCTTCAAAGGGCCCCATACACTGCAAATAATCTTCAAGAATCTACCCAGATACCAAGTTTTAAACTTTATTTGCAACATCACCTAGTTAGCCTCAAACAGGAAATATTACATTGGTTTTGGATTAATGATAGTCGTGCTCACGTTCATTTCAGATTAATCCACTATGCCCATATTTTTAAGGAAATGGGTATTTGCCTATCTAAACAGCTTTCAAAATGCATCAAATCACTGCACAGTTGCCAAAGAGTTATCACATGTATCTTAAATAAAAAAAATTAAATAAACAAAAGCTAATGATCAAGACAAATCATATTTTTAAAACATTTCATCTAAATTGAGGTTGTTCCCATAAACTACTATTATCAGACGCTATACTGACATAGGGCAATATTGTCAAATATTTTATTTGAAAATATTATGAAAACAACACGGGTAATATGGAACACAAATTAATTCTTTAATCAAACTATCGAATTTACAAAGAGTTGAACAGTTATATTTTAAAACAAATATTACCGGTCTTTCTTATGAAATTTTTTCAATTTCTCAAGAAAAATTTAGTATTTTGACCATTTATATATAATTCAACCATGAACAACTTAACCCAGAAGAATATTATGATAAACAGTAGAATTATATCACCCCTAACCATGGCAGGTTTGAAGACATGTATTTACTGATTTGCTCTAGTTTTTAATTTAAATTGCAATTGGAAAAATCTTGTAAACCCAAATTGCCTGATTCTCAAAGTTGATTGTTTGACTATCACACTCACAAAGTTTTTTTTTCTTTCGCATCACATTAGATAGTTCGGTTGATGAACCGGCTTGCACAGTAAGAACTCTAATAGTGAGTGAGTATTTATTGCAAAGTTATTTTCTAGTGCTGTTGTTTTTCTCATAATTATTTTTAATATTCGTCGTTTTGGTATACCTTCAGTGTTGTTAGAGAATCTCCTGAACCAAGTAGATATTATTACTTTCTACTTATTTTCTGCTAAATGTTCAGCAGCAAGGGTATAGGTAATCATGATGCAAAATCAAACAGCCACAAGGTCAATTAATAGAACAAAGGAAATTATGCAATACGGTTACTTGCAGGCAATAATAAGATTATATGGTTTGCGACTTGTACACAGTCTCTCATACAGAGAAGAATTTTGTGCACTCCATAACATACAAAATTGAAAGATATTTAGTGATTTTAATTACAATGCTAATTTTATATAAAGCAGGAGAGGCTGATAATTGTTTATAAAGTTCACAATAATAAAAAGTCTGAAAGAATGATCCCAATTTGCAAAAATATTTCTAATAATTTAGACACAAAATTAAACAAAAACTTCTGTTGAGCACCAATAACGACCAACTGATAGATGAGTTTTTGAAAATTCGCCAAAGCACACTTGCAAAATTTCCAGCAGATCCTTGTTAACTGTTTTTTATTACTGCTGACAAAGTTATTACTTTTGCTCTTTTACTCAAGGAAGGTCGCAAGCCAAAATTTCTGTTTTGTCAATTTTTAATTTTGTTTAAAAAACTACACAAGCATTTTTTGGAAATTGCCTCGTAACAAAATAATTTTAGATTTCAATAGCAATAGTGCAATAACCTACTTATTGTTCTATTGTGATTGCTAATTTGAACTTAAAATTTTTTTGGAGAATTACTCTATAGCTGGCCATTGACTAATTTTGTTGGAAAGTGACCTATAGTTTTAATGATTGGAAAACTCATGTCACTTTACTTTGCGTAACTCATAGCCACTCATTTTTATTAATAATTCCTTTGAAAAAGTCTTGCAGCATTGGTAAACTTTCGGCGCTGTTTGCGATATTTCTGAGCCAACCTGTTTATAATTGTTGCCACTTTGCCTGTCATACATTGAGCATGTCGTGTTCTGCTGATTATGTAATATTGAAGAAGCATCAAGTAAACTTAAAGAGCAAAAAAACTTATTCAATACTGCAATCGGTAAAATTCAGTACTGGTCATGAGCAAAAACAAGATTATAAAATTTTCAGCTTGTACACCAAATCAAAGACAACTAAGATGCTTACTCTCCTAAAATGTGCGCTCAATAGCGTATAAAATTTATAAATATTCCATAAATTTATTATTTTTTGTCTACTCCATTCTATAGGATTCTTTTCTGCGCAAGGCTTTGTAGTCAGCTAAAAACCAAACAGATTTAGTGAGTGAGGCATGCTCTTAATAAAATCGTAGCTTGTAAATATCAAAGACACTGCAAATAATTTGTCAAAAATCTCCCGTGGCAGAATATTTTAAACTTTATTTGCAACATCACCCGGTTAGCCTCAAACAGCAAATATTATAATTGTTTTGCATTAACGATAGTTAAGCTCACATTCATTTTCGATCACATGGTTTCCACTATGCCCATCTTGATAATGAAATACGTACATATCTGGATATCTAAACAGCTTTCACAATGCATCAAATTACTGCACAGTTGCCATAGGGTTGTGCCATGCATCTTGAATCGAAAATTCAAACTAATGAATGCATTATCATTCACAGTTGTAGTAGTATTTTTGCAACAAATTGGTGAAATCTTGGCACACATCCGCTTTAAGATGGTTGACAAATAAGTGTGCACTTACAACAGTTGATCAATTTTTAAGCTCATCATTCAAATATAACACACACTTGCTTTGATATTTGTGCCATCAAACTAGAGAGAGTTTACGACAGCCCAAATGCTTTAAAATTATTAGTGACTGTGAGTGAACTTAAAACAATTTGTGATGTGGTATACACGTGTGATAATAGTTCTGTCATCAAATTGAGCGCTTATAAGAATTAGTCAATGTCTTCAAAAAAATGTTTAAAATATCATACACACCTGTGATAATATTTCTACCATCAAAGGGTGGACATATTTTTGCAATGGTGTTGACATTGTTTATGACTGTCTGTGCTCTTTTGGTATAATTGGTCAATGTGCTCAGAAAACTTCTTAAAAAGCATATTCATTGGGGGTTGATATTTTAGCATTAAATTCGGAACATCTTGCAGCGATGGTGTTATGAATGACCATGACTGTTATTTCAAATAAAAAAAATAGTCAATGTCCCCAAATTAATGGTTAAAATATCATACACACCTGTGAGAATAATTTTACCATCAAATTGGGGACATATTGTTGCAATGGTGTTGACATATTCTATGACTGACTGTGTTCTTTTGTTATAATTGGTAAATTTGCTCAAAAAGCTTCTTAAGAAGCATATTCATTGGGGGTTCATATTTTAGATTAAATTTGGAACATCTTGCAGCAATGGTGTTATGAATGACCTTGACTGTTATTTCAAATAAAAAAAATCAGTCAATGTCCCCAAATTAATGGTTAAAATATTATACACACCTGTGAGAATAATTTTACCATCAAATTGGGGACATATTGTTGCAATGGTGTTGACATATTCTATGAATGACTGAGTTATTTTGTTATAATTGGTCAATGTGCTCAGGAAACTGCTTAAGAAGCATATTCATGGAGGGGTGACATTTTGGCATTAAATTTGGAACATCTTGCAGCAATGGTATTTGGAATGATCATCACGATGATCTCAAATAAAATAATCAGTCAATGTCCCCAAATTAATGGTTAAAATACTATACACACCTGTGAGAATAATTTTACCATCAATTTGGGGACATATAGTTGCAATGGTGTTGACATATTCTATGACTGACTGTGTTATTTTGTTATAATTGGTCAATGTGCTCAGAAAACTTCTTAAGAAGCATATTCATTGGGGGGTTGATATTTTAGCATTAAGTTTGAAACATCTTGCAGCGATGGTGTTATGAATGACCTTGACTGTTATTTCAAATAAAAAAATCAGTCAATGTCCCCAAATTAATGGTTAAAATATTATACACACCTGTGAGAATAATTTAACCATCAAATTGGGGACATATTGTTGCAATGGTGTTGACATATTTTATGACTGACTGTGTTCTTTTGTTATAATTGGTCAATGTGCTCAGAAAACTTCTTAAAAAGCATATTCATTGGGGGTTCATATTTTGGCATTAAATTTAGAACATCTTGCAGCGATGGTGTTATGAATGATCATGACTGTGATTTCAAATAAAACAATCAGTCAATGTCCCCAAATCAATGGTTAAAATATCATACACACCTGTGAGAATAATTTTACCATCAAATTGGGGACATATTGTTGCAATGGTGTTGACATATTCTATGACTGACTGTGTTCTTTTGTTATAATTGGTCAATGTGCTCAGAAAACTTCTTAAGAAGCATATTCATTGGGGGGTTGATATTTTAGCATTAAGTTTGAAACATCTTGCAGCGATGGTGTTATGAATGACCTTGACTGTTATTTCAAATAAAAAAATCAGTCAATGTCCCCAAATTAATGGTTAAAATATTATACACACCTGTGAGAATAATTTAACCATCAAATTGGGGACATATTGTTGCAATGGTGTTGACATATTTTATGACTGACTGTGTTCTTTTGTTATAATTGGTCAATGTGCTCAGAAAACTTCTTAAAAAGCATATTCATTGGGGGTTCATATTTTGGCATTAAATTTAGAACATCTTGCAGCGATGGTGTTATGAATGATCATGACTGTGATTTCAAATAAAACAATCAGTCAATGTCCCCAAATCAATGGTTAAAATATCATACACACCTGTGAGAATAATTTTACCATCAAATTGGGGACATATTGTTGCAATGGTGTTGACATATTCTATGACTGACTGTGTTCTTTTGTTATAATTGGTAAATTTGCTCAAAAAACTTCTTAAAAAGCATATTCATTGGGGGTTCATATTTTGACATTAAATTTGGAACATCTTGCAGCGATGGTGTTATGAATGATCATGACTGTGATTTCAAATAAAAAAATCAGTCAATGTCCCCAAATCAATGGTTAAAATATCATACACACCTGTGAGAATAATTTTGCCATCAAATTGGGGACATATAGTTGCAATGGTGTTGACATTGTCTATGACTGACCGTGTTCTTTTGTTATAATTGGTCAATGTGCTCAGAAAACTTCTTAAGAAGCATATTCATTGGGGGGTTGATATTTTAGCATTAAGTTTGAAACATCTTGCAGCGATGGTGTTATGAATGACCTTGACTGTTATTTCAAATAAAAAAATCAGTCAATGTCCCCAAATTAATGGTTAAAATATTATACACACCTGTGAGAATAATTTAACCATCAAATTGGGGACATATTGTTGCAATGGTGTTGACATATTTTATGACTGACTGTGTTCTTTTGTTATAATTGGTCAATGTGCTCAGAAAACTTCTTAAAAAGCATATTCATTGGGGGTTCATATTTTGGCATTAAATTTAGAACATCTTGCAGCGATGGTGTTATGAATGATCATGACTGTGATTTCAAATAAAACAATCAGTCAATGTCCCCAAATCAATGGTTAAAATATCATACACACCTGTGAGAATAATTTTACCATCAAATTGGGGACATATTGTTGCAATGGTGTTGACATATTCTATGACTGACTGTGTTCTTTTGTTATAATTGGTAAATTTGCTCAAAAAACTTCTTAAAAAGCATATTCATTGGGGGTTCATATTTTGACATTAAATTTGGAACATCTTGCAGCGATGGTGTTATGAATGATCATGACAGTGATTTCAAATAAAAAAATCAGTCAATGTCCCCAAATCAATGGTTAAAATATCATACACACCTGTGAGAATAATTTTGCCATCAAATTGGGGACATATAGTTGCAATGGTGTTGACATTGTCTATGACTGACCGTGTTCTTTTGTTATAATTGGTCAATGTGCTCAGAAAACTTCTTAAGAAGCATATTCATTGGGGGTTGATACTTTGACATTAAATTTGGAACATCTTGCAGCGATGGTGTTATGAATGACCTTGACTGTTATTTCAAATAAAAAAATCAGTCAATGTCCCCAAATTAATGGTTAAAATATTATACACACCTGTGAGAATAATTTTACCATCAAATTGGGGACATATTGTTGCAATGGTGTTGACATTGTCTATGACTGACTGTGTTCTTTTGTTATAATTGGTCAATGTGCTCAGAAAACTTCTTAAAAAGCATATTCATTGGGGGTTGATATTTTAGCATTAAATTTGGAACATCTTGCAGCGATGGTGTTATGAATGATCATGACTGTGATTTCAAATAAAAAAATCAGTCAATGTCCCCAAATCAATGGTTAAAATATCATACACACCTGTGAGAATAATTTTGCCATCAAATTGGGGACATATAGTTGCAATGGTGTTGACATTGTCTATGACTGACCGTGTTCTTTTGTTATAATTGGTCAATGTGCTCAGAAAACTTCTTAAGAAGCATATTCATTGGGGGTTGATACTTTGACATTAAATTTGGAACATCTTGCAGCGATGGTGTTATGAATGACCTTGACTGTTATTTCAAATAAAAAAATCAGTCAATGTCCCCAAATTAATGGTTAAAATATTATACACACCTGTGAGAATAATTTTACCATCAAATTGGGGACATATTGTTGCAATGGTGTTGACATTGTCTATGACTGACTGTGTTCTTTTGTTATAATTGGTCAATGTGCTCAGAAAACTTCTTAAGAAGCATATTCATTGGGGGTTGATACTTTGACATTAAATTTGGAACATCTTGCAGCGATGGTGTTATGAATGACCTTGACTGTTATTTTAAATAAAAAAATCAGTCAATGTCCCCAAATTAATGGTTAAAATATTATACACACCTGTGAGAATAATTTTACCATCAAATTGGGGACATATTGTTGCAATGGTGTTGACATATTCTATGACTGACTGTGTTATTTTGTTATAATTGGTCAATGTGCTCAGAAAACTTCTTAAGAAGCATATTCATTGGGGGTTGATACTTTGACATTAAATTTGGAACATCTTGCAGCGATGGTGTTATGAATGACCTTGACTGTTATTTTAAATAAAATAATCAGTCAATGTCCCCAAATTAATGATTAAAATATTATACACACCTGTGAGAATAATTTTACCATCAAATTGGGGACATATTGTTGTAATGGTGTTGACATATTCTATGACTGACTGTGTTCTTTTGTTATAATTGGTCAATGAGCTCTTTAAGAAAATGTAATAGAAGGCCAATTTTTTGGTACGGTTAGCACATTTTATTAAACATAATGATATTTTTATAAGGTAAATGTTTTTCAGGCTTACATCAGGCATATTGGAGATACAAATGTTTCATTTCCAACGCTTGATTCTATTATGTCTGCGCCTATGCTTGGCTTTTCATGCATGACTCACAAACAAAGGAATTGCGCAAAGATTTAAATCAAATGCTGTAATCATTGTGTGCAACCAAAATGAAAGGTACAATTAAAATTAACTATATTCAAATTTATTTTGCTGCCTGATTTTAAAAAATCTACTCGCATTTGCCGGCCTGGTTCATTTTACTTTTGTTTGCAAAAGTTAACTCATGATTACGCAATGTAAATCTTCTGATGGCTGCCCTCGGTAGTGATAAAAATGAGATATTGAAAAATACCTAATCGATTATAGTAATTGTATTTGTTGCCTATTCAGGGTTTAAGAGTTCTAAGAAAACTATGTTAAAATGTTTACCTTGAAGATAATCGCGTTAAGTGTTTAAAAGTTGTAAATCTAGATAAGACATCAGTCTACAACCTTGGGCAGGCTGTTTGCAATTTAAAACCTTAACTTTAACAGATTGCCTTAAATTCTGTGAAGCAATTGGTTACACTGAAATTATTACCAAACACAAAAGTCTAATGTCAATTTAACCTTTACACGTCATACATGTGTGGATTTAGTACTCTACAGAAATTTAATAAAAACTATTAAACTTCTAAGTTGATATTTTAAGAAAAATGAAGTCATGGATAACTTTTATAAGCAAATTTATGAAAGTGTGAGAAAAGTATCACATACCGACAACTCCAAAATAGTTGAAAAAAACTAAAATTAGCCAGAGTTATCTTCTCCATGCAAAAGTCCCCGTTTATTAGATAAAAAATTCATACATGTGTGTGAGGTGAAGTCCCCAAAGTTAGTGTTAAATTCTCACGGGCTATAACTGAAAAACGAATAAAGTGACAGCTCCCAAAATCAGTGCTTTCGTAAACCCAACAAAAAATATTGCAACATGTTATTTTTTAAAGCTCTTAATGACAGATGAAAATTGTCCTCAAAGTGATGGTAAAAATATCGCGTCCCCAATTGCATGCGTTTACAAGACGGTGTGTGCGTGTGTGTGTGTGTGTGTGTGTGTGCGTAAGTGGGTGTGGACAGCTGTGTGGGAGGGTAAGTGTCTGTTGGAATGTGTGTTGCTAAAGCTTTCACTATACTGACTGCTCACATTCCATAAGCAACCAGAGCGCATAACAACGCAACATGAAACTGTGTAGGAAACACCTCGACTAATTCACAATTTATCGTCACAGCAATTGAAGGTCAAAACTGCATTATAATTATTAAAGCTTTCTAAATTCAATAGCTGTAAAGATTACTTCATTGACCCAAGACTAATATTTGATTACCTATCAAGGTTACAACAATGTGAGATTCAATGAGCAAAGACAATAATGACTTTAATAAACTGAGGTTTAGACTAGATAATAGTGTTTAGAGAACTATTTAACTACAGGACTTGGCTATCACTGCAAATAAATACAACACCTAACAACTACCCTGATTTCCTTAGTCGCATGACAATGTTTGCCAACTTCTGTAAAATTGAAAATTGGAAAAGCGAAGGGCTGTGACAATATTTTCAATGCTGATACGGGCAGTACAGCTGAAATACATTACAAACTGCTAATATTTCATGGGAGTAAATGTATAAACAGAATAAATGTCTACAAATGCACAAAAAATGCTGTGATGCAAACTTAAAACTTTAGTCGAAGGCCTGTTGAATTTCAGTAGAAGATCTGAGAGACATGTTGTTGCCTTTCATATCTTCCACTGAAAGTATTTTGGGTTATGAATGGCTTTAAATTTGCATGTTTCAATCTGTTTCTGTCAAGAGCAGTAAATGCTGTGATGTGCAATACCAATTTCATTGAAGTCAGGATCACAAGGAGATAAATGTTGTCAACTGGCGCCATTCTCCGGCATGACAGTTCAAACCACACACTTCCAAAATCATTGCAGAAAAGTTCACAAGTGCTAACCGAGAGTCTCTCTGGCATTAAGCTCCGAAATTAGCTCCTAGTGGCTATCTTCTGGTTTTTGTCACATATGGAGGCTTTACGTGGAAACCACTTTTCTACTATAGAAGACAAATAGCAGAGCATGCGCAAAACTCGCAGCGCAGTACACCAGGCACCTTATATTCTGGTTGCATCAAAAAGCTAGTAGATCATTGGAACAAGCTTATTGGGATGCAAGCATAATATGTTGATAAATGACATCCGCTACAATGTTTTGTAATTCAAATAGAACCTTCTAGATTAAAAAGTGTCTTTACTTATTAAATCGCCCTTACCTGATGAGCATGCTTGACTCTAGATTCAGTTTTGCGCATGATATTTTTTATCTGACTCCATTTCTTAAGTATTTCATCTTCGAGAAAGTCTGTGATGAGAGTTTTTGTTCTTAGTCGATCTTCCGTATATTGATCCTCCAGCTGTTGGTACTCAGATTCCAAAGCTTTGATCTTCAACAAGTTAAACTATCTGGTGACAATATTCGTCTTGAAAGCGCTAGTACTGCTACATGTATATGCAAGAAAATTCTACTAACTTTGAAAATTTGTAATATTTTATCAAGTCATCAAGTTTTTTCATGTGTAACCTCAGAAGGTAAGCTATCACGCAGTTTAGTTTTATGTTTCATATTATTATAAAATAACTTTGAAAATTTGGAGTACAGAAAGACTACTTGCGATAGGGGTACATGTAGTATGCATCTTAGCAATGACCCTTTGTATTGTAAAACAACAATAATCTTATAGGTATCACGCTGATGCACAATTACATTTATACAACCTCTGTCATGTATTTCACTATAAAACATATAGTCAAATACATTTTTCCAATACAAATTTATCTAGCACCCAAATGACCTCCCATTCAGTCACACACACCAAGTTTATAAAAATGATTCCTTTGCAAAAAAATAAACAGGAATAGATTTACAACGAGAAATTTACAACAAGTTCAGAAGCCTCTAGAACTTGTATTGGGATCTAAGTTGATAATCATTCGTGTTAACTTTTATATATAGCTTTATTATCTAATGTTATAAGGATTATTATGAAATGATATTGAGAATCGTTCGAAAGTTTAAGCATTTTAACCCTTTCACGGCCATCCATGTACAAATTTAGCTATTTGCCTTCTGCCAGCCATTTTACCGAAAAGTGCCGAGTGCCCTTCGGCTTATGTATACCTTTTTTTAGACTCAGCCTAAAAAAAGCCTAAAGTAGACGGAGCTACTTAAAAAAGCTATCATAACACTAAATAATTTGAACATCAAAAAAAATGTTTGTTTCTAAGTTGGAAAATCTCGAACAAAAATACAAAATTGCTTGATTTTTTTAAATTTTAAAATTTAAAAGATTTGAAAATTGAAAATTTTTAAGATTTTTTTAAACAACACAGTCAGTATCCTAAAAGCTCTAAAAATCGTTGATTAGGTTGTCAACGAATAATAAAATTACGTTACTACGCAATTGCTAGGAAAGCCGCAAAAGTGTGCTGACGGCAGTTGACCATAGATTACGCCTAAATACACCTCTGACAGTGAAAGGGTTAATTAAGATTATCTTGTCAACTAATAGCATCTTAAGTTAAGAAATGCTGGGTGAAACAGTTTTCAATGTCATTACGACCTGTGCATCCCTTTTATGCTGAATTTTTTGCACCATCTCAGCTGTTTCCTGGTCATACTCAGCAAGTGTTTGAGAGGTAAACTTAAAAATTTTTTCCAAACCCTCTTCCTTCTCAATCATCCCTTTCTTTAGCTTGCTTATCTTATCATTAAGTTGGGCAACAAGCTCTTTCAATGACATCAACTGATGAGTCTCTCCTGGAAAAATTCAAAGTTGACATTCAAACTTGTACAAATCTTATAATTGACAGAACATGTAGCTGATTGTTACTCAAATTTTTCTAATTTAATATTGCAGGTTTGGAAAGAGACCAAAACAAGACAACAGTTAGTAATATTAACTGTTCATGAACTTAAATTTAAAACTTGTCGATGAGTGAGCGGCTAGCATAAAAAAGTACCGGTTACAGTTATTATGATATCCTTGATGTCTAGGTAACACTTTTAATAAATGTGTGTGCGATTTTTAAATGAGAGAAGAGGTTTTACTAAAATTTATTATATCTACTAAAAAAATTACAACTCGTTGAAAAAATTTTATCGAGGATCCTTCACTAATCTAGTAATCAAATACAGTCAAACCTGGATAACTCGCACTCGGATAGCTCGAACACATGGTTAACTCGAACGGTTTCTTTGGTCCATTTCCACGCAATGATAAACTGCTTTAGATAACTCGACCTCAACTTTGTTAACTCGAACAGTTTTTTTGCCCAACGGCTACCGAAACGGTTGTTATCGCTTTAGAAAATCACTTTATTCCAAGCCATAGAGGTAAACCTAAACTTTTCGTAATTCATAGGCGTCGTTTTTACCACAATTGGCAAAATATTTTTGTCAACGACTTTTCTAAAGGTTTGCTGAAATTTGATTTTTACCAAACTTCCGCTTAGCGATGGCTCTTCGGAAGCAAGGAAAATTGAGGTAACCTTTGCATAAACTTCAAGAAAAAGCGGCAAAATTGATGTTGGTCAAAACGCTCAAAAGAAAAAGATGTCTTTTCTTCTGAACATTTCAACAATGATCAAGTTTTGCCAATTTTAATCTAAAAAAACGTCCTGGCAATAACATCACCTCAAACAACAAACCAATCTCAAGTGATAGAAAAATCTCTACACCTTTTGATAAAAAAGTTTTAAACTTTACAGCGAAGCATTTAATTTGAAACCAGCCATTTATGCTTTTGATTTATATTATAGTTTGTATATGTACATGTTTCTACTAATAAATAGATAAATACATGGACTTGTGACATTGCTCTGATAACTTGAATGCTCTGATAACTCGAACACTTTTGCTTGGTCCCGTGAAGTTCGAGTTATCCATGTTTGACTGTAGGTATAATAACGGTACCAAACCAAGGTTATCTTGGTAAAACTTTTTATATATGAAAGCTCTCTCCACTGTATTACATTGAAACTAGGCTAACTTGACCTTCACGGGACTGAGAGAAAGTGTTCGAGTTATCAGAGCGTTCAAGTTATGAGAACACGGTCACAAGTGCATGTATCATTGTATTTATCAGTACATATACAAACTATATATAAAGCAAAAGCATTGATTGCTTGTTGCAAGTGAAGGGACCTCTCATGTGATGTTTTAACAATTTTTATCAGAAAGTATAAACATTTTCTTATAAATATATATATAATATAAATATAATATAAATAATCTTATAATATAAATATGATTCTTTTATTACTTGAGATTCGTTTGTTTGTTTGGTTTAGGCTATGTGACTGCCAGGACATTTTCAGACTAAAATAGGCAAAACCTGATTGCGGCTGAAACTCTCAGAGAAAAAACATATTTTTCTTTGGAGCATTTTAACAAAAACCTGTTGCCGAATTTTCTTAAAGTTTATGTGAAGGTCACCTCGCTTCTCTTTGCTTACGGAGGGCTATCCCTAAGCGGATGTTTGTTAAAACTTGATTTTTTGCAAACCTTTAGAAAAGTCGTTACCGAAAATATTTTGCTGATAGTGCTAATAATGACGCCTAAGAACTACTAATAGTTGTTGTTTATCTCTATGACTTGGAATAAAATGATATTCTAAAGCGATAACAACCGTCTCGGTAGCCGTTGGGCAAAAAAACTGTTCGAGGTAACAAAGTTGAGGTCGAGTTATCTAAAGCAATTTATCATTGCGGGGGAACGAACCAAACAAATCCGTTCGAGTTAACCATGTGTTCAAGCTATTCGAGGGTGAGTTATGCGAGTTTTACTGCACTTATAAAATTTACTCTAAGTATTTTACTAAGCTAACTAGGACAGTAAGTTTATAAGGTGAAATCTTTAATTCAAACAAATGATAATTTTAGAACTTTAACAATGAATTTGCATTTTGCTTAGTGCTCCAATTAGCCAGATTCTCCTTATAGTCTATGCACAATGATTTTATCATCGTTACCGCTTACCATCATCACAAAGCTTGGATTTGCCAACACATTCAATGCAGATCATCTTCAGACATTTATCACATCCTAAACTGACTGGCTTGTCAGTATGATGAGTACAGAGTCTGCTTTGCTGACTCTTCAGTAGCTCATACTGCTCCATATTTATAGTTGGATGAACTTTTCCAATCCCTTCATGGTACTCTTGATGAAACTAAAATATAGATGGTTCAAAGCAAATGCCAAAAATGTAAGAATACAGTTGAATGGAACGTTCAAAGATCACTTTGTTGTAGTTTCCTATACAAAGCATTAAAAATAGACTACCTTGAAGGTTGACTTGCAACAAAATTCACATTACAGTTATTTGGTATCAAAAGATTCACCATGTCTTACTCTGTTGTTTTGTAGGTGTCAAATATGTGAAAATGTGATTACAAATTCTTAAAAGCCGAAAGACGAAAAGCCGCCATAGATTGGAATCTCTTTATTTCTCTGACGATGTCATTACAGTTTGGTTATTGTCTTGTCATGTGATGTTCTCACGTGAACTGAAAGATCAATGAAAAGCTCAATATAAAACCTATCGTAAACCTATCTAAAACCATTTCTATTTGTGAAATGAAATTATTGCCAATAAAGTACTATATATATATATCATATAAAACCTATGGTAGCACTAGTTTATGACAACCATTTCAGGTTTTACCGAAGACCCCGCATCAAATATACATGTTCGCTACTTTACAGTTTTATTTCGGCTTGGTCTAATCAGCAAGTTGAAATCTGATCATGTGACCCAATACTTCGCAAATAATTTCTGCAGCACTTTTCAAGTATCACAGGTGACCAACAGGCTCATCATGATTAATAGACAATGATATGTACTCCTTTGAAATGAGATTAAAAGCTTAAACCAATTTTTACGGTTAGTTATAAGATATCGCTGCTAAAATAAACAGCATTACAATGACGATAAAATAGACACGTAAGAACAATAGACATGGTTTTATTAAATGCGTGAAGTATATTTGTGAAAATATTTTGACGAATAAGGTTGCAGGAAAGTGTAAAAAGAAACAATCTACCACAACTACGTCACATTTGAGCCGTTTTGGGAAAAAATCCAAACTATGGCAGTCTTGTGTGGCTGTGATTAACTGTTCGTTTTTTAGCTTTTAAGAGCGTGTAATCACATTTCCCAATATTTTGTACCTACAACACAACAGAGTAAGACATGGTGAATCTTTTGGTATCAAATAACTGTAATGTGAATTTTGTTGCAAGTCAATCTTTAACAAAAGGTATAAATTTTTAACCAAATTGATATATTTTACTAAGTTCATTTAATAACTTTTCCTAACTTTTTATTTACTGATATTGTGTTGGATCCTGCGACCAACACGTAGAGGCGACTAGGTCGGCTTATTCTACCGGTCTGCATTCACCCTTCACAGGGGCTGTGTGCGGGTTGCCCGTGACCAACACGCGGAGGCGACTAGGTCGACTTACACCACCGGTCAACATCAACCTCCTTGCACAAGGGATAGCTCCCAGAGTGGTTCTATACTAGTTCGACAAGGTCGACTTGAGGTCGACGGGGTCGACTTGAGGTCGACGGGGTCGACAGTGTTTCTGTGACTTTACTCCCACAGCACAGTCCATGGACTGTCTTTGGAGTTAGTCAAATGCTTGGTGTGGTTCTGCTATCGCGCAAGGTAACAGAAGAGTATGGTTCCAAATGCAAGGCATATATTGAACAACATAAAAGAGCCGAGGCTCTGCCTTAAATACATTCAATTATGCAAATAAGGTAGCAAAGGCCAGCCTCCTTTAGGGGCGTGGTTACACAAATAAAAAAGGGAGCACAACTCCAAATGATATAAAGAAAAAGGGGATGGCAACATAACGTTTCCATCACACACGCCGCCCCTATAGACGACCATCGGCTATATAAAAACAAACCAAAAAAAAAGAAAAATAAAATAATATGAGAAAACAGAAACTAACTGAAGCATACCAAAGATAAACAATGTCTTTCACGGACTTCGGTCGCATCTTTTATGGGGTCGGCATCCGGTTTGCCAATTCTTCTAGATGACGGGCCGTCCGTCTGAGATTAGAGGCCTCTTCCCGAAGGGCGTCCACCGTGACTCGGGGTCGAATGTCTCCCAGTCGGCCCTGGACGCTTCCGACCGTTGTTAATATTTTCCTGGGAGCTGGTATGGGTCTTTCCACTTTGAGCGGACTACACCGCTGGCCTATCCGCTTTTTCTTCGGAGGAGAGGGAAAGGGCGCCTGGGGTCCTCTTCTCACAGGCGGCTTCGCCTTAACCGGCCCATAGGGTGCGGGTTTCTCGAAAACCGGAGGGTTAATCAGTCGGACCTTCTGGCTCCACGCGGGGTAACTGGCGCGGTCAACCTCATAAATGTTGATGCCCGTTCCACCGTGGGCTTTTCGTATCTCCACATCCCTTATTCTGGACTGATGTTTAGAGATAGTGTTCCTGGAAGTTGAATTCCTCCCACATTTACAAAAGAATCTAGTGAAATGCTGCGCGATATGAATACGGCGCCGCCGGGGAGTGGACAATAGCTGCTGACACAACGGGCAGTTGGTACCACCTTCCCGGCATAACCTCAGTATCTTCCTAGCCGTTTCTTCAGAGACCCACTTGGTCGGCAGGTGAGAGTTTGGAGAGGAATCCTCTTTCACTGAGTCGGGCTCCGTATCGTCCAGGGTTTTGTTAGGAGCTGGGTGGAGTTCCAGAGGAATTATTAACTCGGGTAATAGAGGCAAGGCTCCGATAATTGGAGAAGCCTTCTTTATTGTTTCCTTCGTTACTTCCATGGTTAGAGGAGGTGCAGATGTATACGCTTCGAGTTGACAGCAAGCAATGAGCGCGCTCTCTCTGGTGTCCAAGATGGCCACCCTCTGACCTTGACCTCTGGTGGCTTCTCCTGATTGGACGGCGCTAGTATCATAGTCGGCTAAATACGCAGGAGGCTTTCTGTTTCGTTGGGGTCGTGGGGTGTTTCCAGTCCCGGCGGTGCTAGCCTGAGCTTCTACATTTCTCGTGGTTTTTGCTTCCTCGGTCGTTAATCCGCAGCCAGGGTCGGGGCCAGCGCTCGAGTTAGGGTTGCGTTTCCCTGGAGAGACCGAGGAATCCTCGCCTGGAAACCGAAGTGATTCCAATCTTCCCGGCGATTGTATTATTGGCAACTCCATTAGTCGACCAGGCAGGAGTGATTCTGGAATAACGACATCTGGATTACCGTTCTCTCGTAATACTCGTCTCCGGGGGTGACCTCTCATGTTAGGACGCCGGGCAGGTTCGATTTCCGCTGGGGCTCGTCCTTGTTGCACCGGACTAGGGCGACAGAGCCTTAACCTTCCTTCAGCTTGAGTGGATCGCTGGCCATATCTTTCTATTTCGTAAGTATGATTTTCGTGACTCCTTAGTACGCGATAGGGTCCCACATACTTGGCCGCTAATTTTGGATTTTCCCCTTTTCTTTGCCGCTTGCTTAGTAACCATACGAGGTCACCCTCATTGAATAGCGGAGGCTCTCTCACATCGGTTGATACAATCTCCTTCTGTCTATCTCGGAGGAGAGTATGGGCTTGCATCAACCGGTCGTGAACAGTCTGGACATACTCGTGTATGCTCGTAAATGATTCCAGCCTGTTTCCAAACAACAACTGGTCAGGAAGACGAAGCTCTCGACCCAACATCAAGTAATTGGGTGTTTCCTTAGTGGCGGAGTGCGGTAAACCTCGCAGCGTCCGCATGATTTGTGGCAATAACTGATCCCAATCCTCTTGTCCTCTGCCCAGTAGAAGGGCTCGTAGGGAGTCACCCAGTACTCGATTATTTCATTCAACCACACCATTCCCTTCGGGGTGGTACGGAGTGGTCCTAGATTTGTCGACTCCCCACAAGTCACATAGCTCTCGAAACAAAGAGGACTCGAATTGGCTCCCCTGGTCGGTGTGGATAATTTCGGGCAGACCGAAGTAACTGAATATTCTCTTGTCCAAGACCTGAGCTACCGTTGGGGCGGTAGCGTCGGGGATAGCTAAGGCATCTGACCACCGAGTGAAATGGTCAGTGAGCACCAACACCCAGCTATTTCCTCGAGGGGTCTGAGGTAGGGGTCCCACCAAGTCTACGGCTAGACGTTGCCATGGCCTCCCGGCGTACAGCCGTTGTCGGTTCCCGGAGGTCCGGCCCTTTCCCGTCTTGGCCCGCTGGCAAACTTCACAAGAGAGAACTGCCCTCCTGATATCTCCAGCCATGCCCGGCCAGTACCAATCCAGTTAGACGCGGTTCAGGGTCCTCTCCACACCGCAATGTGTTTGTTCGTGGGCTTTCCACAGGATCTCCTGTCTCAGCGTTTGGGGGCATACCACCACCACCCTTTCTCGTCCATTCTAGATGAGATGAAGGGTCAATACACCTGACTCGTCAAGCTGGAGCTGGTGGAACATCCGGGCCAATCGCTGCAACTCGGGGCTGCCTACTTGTAGCACGGCCTCTTCTATTCTTTTCCGGTTCCTGACGGCCTGATAAATCATCCCTAGGTCGGTAGCGGGCCTCTGTTGCAATGCCCGTACTTCATCTAGCAAAGTCTGCACCACCGCCAACAGTTCCGGGACCTTTGGGACCGTGATTTCATCAGTTTCCTCAACGGGTCCTGGTTCACGTGTCATCTTGACCTCCCGTAACCGAGGGTTTTGAAGCTTTCTGAGGGGGTCGTCCAACACTCCCGGCGACCCCGCACCGCATGGCAGCCGTACTGGAACTGGGCTGGCTGGTGTGGAAGTCGGGAGGTCGGGCCCTGATGTATGTCCGCTGCTGGGTAGTCGAGGCCATTCATCCTCATCCAACTGGCGGGCGCTGGGACTGGGTCCTCCTGTACCTTTTGGTGGCTGTACTGGAACTTGGTCCACTGGTACAGTAGTTTCCCCATTTGTCCCTGGAGTTACTAGAGAGTCACACACCTGTGACCTAGTTGGCCCCCGATCCCGCTTTTCAATGGCTGCACACTGCCGGCAGTCGATGCACTGTCGTCGACTCAATCCATCGGCGTTACCGTGCTTAACGCCCTTTCGATGGATAATTCGATACTTGTGCTCGGCTAGGCTCTCCAGCCACCGGGCCACCTGGCAAGAGGGTTCCTTCCTCCGGTGCAACCAAACCAAGGAGGCATGGTCTGTCCGGATAGTAAATTCTCTGCCATATAGGTAGGGCCGGAAATGTCGGACAGCCAGCACGACTGCCAGCAACTCTCTCCTAGTCACGCAGTAATTGCGTTCGGCGGAGGAGAGGGTCTTGCTATAGTAGGCTATAGGTCGCTCCTTGCCTTGCTGGACCTGGGATAGCACAGCCCCGGTTCCTACATTACTAGCATCGGTATCGAGCACGTAGGGTAAGGAGGGGTCAGGATATGCCAGTACTGGAGCGTGCGTCAGTGACCACTTGAGCTTAAGGAAAGCTTCCTGTTCCTCTCCCTCCCACTTCCAGGGGACCCCCTCGCTTGTCAACAAGGTGAGAGGCTTGGCGATCGAGGCGTAGTCAGGTACGTATCGGTGATAGTACCCAGTGGTACCCAAGTATGATCTTAACTGCGTCACATCCTGGGGTGCTGCCCATCCACTGATGGCCTGAATCTTCTCAGGGTCGGTAGCCACTCCAGTGTCACTGACTATGTGGCCCAGGTACTTAACTTGGGTCTGGAACAGACTGCATTTAGAGGGCTTTAGTTTTAACCCGGCCTGTCTCAGTCGCTCTAACACCTCTGCCAGCCTAGTTACATGACTAGAGAAGTCTGCCGACATGACGATGATGTCGTCCAGGTACAACAGCAAAGTTTTCCAGTGTAGCCCTTGGAGGACGCGTTCCATTAGCCGCTGGAAGGTAGCCGGGGCGGAGGTTAGTCCAAAGGGGAGCACCTTCCATCTCCATAACCCACTGCGTGTGGCAAACGCTGACCGTTCCTGGGCCTCGGCAGAGAGGGGTACCTGCCAATATCCGCTCATCATATCCAAGGTACTGAAAAACCTGCGGCCGGACAAGGCGTCCAAACTCTCATCAATCCGGGGGAGGGGGTAGGCGTCCTGGCGAGTGACACTATTGAGTTTCCTATAGTCCACACACAATCGCCACGCCCCGTCCTTCTTCTTCACCAAGACCACCGGAGAACTCCAGGCCCCGTGAGCGGGCTCAATCATGCCCTGTTTCTCCAGGGCCGAAACCTGCCGCTCGATTTCGGTTTCTTTCTCGTGCCCTACTCGATATGGGTGTTGACGGACGGGTTGTGCTTCTGGAAGGAGGGGTATTTCGTGCTGTACCATGGTGGTACGCCCCACATCCTCGCTTCCTTGGCTGAACACATCCGCATAACGGACCAAAAGGTCTTCCATCCTTCGGTGCTCGGTAGGGGACGAACAATGTGGCGCCGCCTGTTGGAGCAAGTCCAGCATATGGGGAGGTACGCTGGAAGCAGAAGGGGGAGGTTCTTTAGAAATCTCAGCCTCTTCTTTCGCTGTCCAGGGGACCCCTATTTCGTCCGGCCCGACTCCAGTGTATTGTCCCACAACCGTCCCTGCCGTCACGCTGACTGGATGGTCGGTAGGATTCATGCAGCGGATGGCCACTCTCCCCTTCTCACCGGGTTGATGTAGGCTAGCGGCCACCATATAACCGTTTCTCACTCCCTCGATTAACCCGACTGGTTGATAGGACGAGGACGTGAGACGT